>NW_004444073.1:4644799-4732848 GCF_000243295.1 Trichechus manatus latirostris
TTGAGAATTTAGAGGGTTAAAATGTTGTGGGGTTGTTAACCAATGTCATAAAACAGCATGTGTGTTACTGTTACATGAGAAACTATCTGTTCTGTAAGACTTCACCTGAAGTACAATAAAATATTAAAAAAAAAAAAAATTCGTGGTTCAAATCCATCCAGAGGTATCTCAAAATAAAAATCTTGTGATCTACTTCTGAAAGAAAGAGCATAGCTATTGAAAACCCTATGGAGCTCAGTTCTACTCTGAAACACATGGGGTCACCATGAGTTGGAATCAAGAAATGGACAACAGGTTTAGTTTGCTTTTTAAGGGCAGGGTACCAGTAAATATTGCCAGGATGCCTTCAGGTATTTTCTATTTCCAAGAATATGAGGCCCCTGAAATGCAGATTGACCACAATTTGATAGTTGCCGGAGCAGCAACTGGGAAGTTTCTTCCCAACAGGACATGGAAAATACATTGTAACTAACTTATAACCACTTATAACCACCAGGTTTCTTGCGCACAATTCTGTTTAAAGATTGTTTATGCTTCCCAGGAACCTGAAGATCCACTCATGGCCTCCAAGTCAATTCTGACTCATAGTGATCCTGTAGGACAGAGTAGAATAGACCCATAGAGTTTCCAAGGCTGTAAATCTTTACAGAAGCAGAGTGCCATATCTTTCTCCCATGGAGCAGCCAAGCGCTTAACCACTGCACAGCCTGAGGACAGGGCCAGCAAATGCTCAATCTATACATGCTGCCATTCTCCTGACATCACTAATCTCCTGACATCACCTTTCCCACTAAGACTCGACACAGCATTCAAGCTCTATTACTAACTGAACAAATTTAGCATAAATCCTATTTGCCTGCCCAGTCTTAAGGCAAAGAGGTCACATAATTAAGACATCACTCTTAGAAGGTAGTGAGGCACAAAAGAAAGAGCATGGGCCCATAATCACAATAACCTGGGATCAATTCCCGTTTCTGTCACTCAACTAGCTACGTGTGATTTTGCGACTTACGGTGAAACCTGCGAAAGCCAGAACTTGTGCAAAGTGGAAACCTCTCAGAGAAGGAAAACTCCAGTAAGACTGCACCCTGTCAAAGGCGGAAAACTTGCAAAATCCAGAAAAACAAGACAGTCTCTTTGAGTTCCAGCTCTCGCAAGTTTCATTGTATTTGCCTTCTCTGGGTCTTGGTTGCCTTATCTCTTAAACAAGGATTACATCATCCTTTGATAGGATTACTGTGAGGATTAAGTGAGATAACATTTCCAGGCCCAGCAGCACAGTGTCTGGAGTTTAGTACTATGCATTTTGTTTTGTTTGTTGTTAGCTGCCCTGGAGTCACCCTGACTCACAGAAAATGTTAATTCCCTCTTCTGCCAGTATTGATCATAAAAGGAGTTCTGCATCATACCAAGAACTCTGAATTCTCTCCTCATTAACCAAACCAAAACCAAACCCATTGCCATCAAGTTGATTCTGACTCATAGTGACCCTATAGGACAGAGTAGAACTGCCCCATAGGGTTTCCAAGGCTACAATCTTTATGGAAGTATACTGTCGCATCTTTCACCCACGGATTACAGCTGGTGGGTTCAAACCGCAGACCTTTTGGTTAGCAGCCCAGCCTTAACCACTGTGCTAGCAGGGCTCCTTCTCTCCTCCCTACCCCCTGCCAATCTTCCCAAGTTTGGCTCTTCAGCTCATGTGTGTACTGGGTTCAGCAGATAACTAAAGGCTTGAGAAGAAGAATACATGAACTCTATTATGAATCCTTCAACTAGATGGATTGACACGGTGGCTACAAAGATGGTGTTTTAGTCATCTAGTGCAGCTATAACAGAAATACCACAAGTGGATAGCTTTAACAAAGAGAAATTTATTTCCTCACTGTAAAGTAGGCTAAAAGTCCAAATTCGGGGCATCTGCTCCAAGGCAAGTCTTTCTCTCTCTGTTGGCTACGGAGAAAGGTCCTTCTCATCAATCTTCCCCTGGACAAGGAACTTCTCTGCGCAGGAACCCTGGGTCCAAAAGACATGCGCTGTTCCCAGCACTGCTTTGTTGGTGGTATGATGTCCCCCTGTCTCTCTGCTCTCTTCTCTTTTATATCCCAAAAGAAACTGGCTCAAGACGTAATCAATTCCCGTAGACTGAGTCCTACCTCATCAACATAACTGCTGCCCATCCCCCTCATTAACATCATAGAGGCAGTATTTACAACGCATAGGAAAATCATATCTGATGACAAAATGGTGGGCAATCACACAATACTGGGAATCATGGCCCAGGCAAATTGATACACACATTATTGGGGGACAGAATTTAATCCATGACAGATAGGCTCAAACACAGCAACGATTGTAAGGATTATGCACGACCGGGTGGTGTTTTGTTCTGTTGTACATGGGGTCGCTATGAGTCAGAATTGACCTGATAGCACCTAACAACAACAATAACAATTATGAATTTTAGGACAAATTAAAGAGGTGGCACAGACAGTTAAACACTAGACTACTATCCGAAAGGTTAGCAGTTCATACCCACCCCGAGGATCCTCAGGAGACCGGCCTGGTGATCTGCTTCCGAAAGGTCACAGCCTTGAGAGCCCTATGGAGCAGTTACTATTCTGTTCATGTGGGGTCACCATGAGTCAGAATTGACTTTATGGGAACTAACAACAGCAAAGAACTAAATACACACAGAGAGAGGCCAAACACGTAGCTTGAGCAGTCAATTGTCATTTGTGTATAAGCTTTGACTCTATACAACCAAAAAGTAAACAACCCTGTTGTACCCAATGTAGCTGATAATCAGACCTTTAAACCTTTGAAACCACGGACCTACTCTACCAAAGTAAAGTGAAGAAAAGCAATTAGGAGGCAGAACTGAGCAAAATCACCATTTTCTAGGCCATTTCTGGCCAAAACCTTTGTTCGAGGTCCTGTCACAGTGGAATCATTTGCCTCAGCAACTCAACGTTACTACTCAGTCGTTCTCTCCTTCCTTCCTCCGGAATGAATAAGCTTGTCTCCACACTCTCCCTGACCTGATTCTCAGTGCAGATACCAACTCTCACTGACTCCATCAGTGCAGAGGGAAAGCAGGAGCAACAGCAAAGAAAAAAGGCTACTACCTTGATCTGTTTCCAAACAACAACCCTGTTGTTTTTGACAGGCAGACAGGCGCTGTGACTGTAATGGGACCAGCGCTGAGATTAAAGCCATGAATGATTTGGCTTGAGCTTGTGTGCAAGATCAAAATTATGTAACATAGCAGTGTTTTCAGGTTTATAGCTCTGCCTGGGGCATCCAATGCCCTTACTATGATTTATTATTACGGGACAAAGATTATCTCAGAATGGGCTTGAAATGGATCTTGGCTGAGTTATTTAACTCACAGGATGCAATGTGTGAGCGTTGATGGCCTTGTTTCTCAATTTGTCAGTTGTAAAGGGAGTCCCCAAGGCTCCATTTCAGACCTGGTATTGTTTACATAGCCCGGCAATAATACATCACATGTGGCAAAATATTACAAATTCATTTTTATGCTGATGATATGGCTCCTGCATAATAGCAGCTAATGTGCTTCTCTTTCTTTTTTTGAAACTGCAGCTAAGTTTCTAAAGGCACAAAGGGCCTTTTGTGTCTTGAATCATAAAGAAGAGAAAGTATATGACAGTTTTTAGAAGGTCTAATGAAGGGTTTGATCTACCTCGGCTGCCATCTGTAAAAGGGCCCCATTATAGCAGTTACGGTCATTAAAATACCATACCATGTGAAGGTATCTGTCAGGGGTTTTAATACTTTTGTTATTATTATTATTACTACTATTATTATTATTGTTTTGGAAGCTATGGAAATTGGCTTCCCATGTTGCTGCTTGCATTTAGGTGATGGGAAAGGAATAATTTTAATGATGATTTCCATCTGGCCCTTTATTCAAATGGCCTACACCAGTCAAGTGGAGACAACACTCTAACACTATGCTAAGTTCCAAAGGATACATTATGTTTAAAATCTGGGGACTGCATTCAACAATCTCATATGAATCAACTTACTATGAGTCACAACAAATAGCCTGCAGCCTACCTTTGAAAAATCTTTGGCAGGAAAAACACCAGCACATTTTAACAACCAGGGAGATGCCCCAAAGAGGCAGAAGCTACATTTGGTTTCTCAGCTTAGACTCTGAGAATGCAAATCCTGGGCATCTTTCTCCACAAAGAGCAGTGCTTTTCTATAAGAATTCATGTTCTATGACAGGATCAAATCAAAAAACATAAACAAATAAAACACCATCCTTGTCAGGAATTTGGTGTCCTTTAAATGAACATTTTCAAAAAGGAAAACGACAAAGTGGTTTCATAGCTTTCTCAGATAATTTTCTGGCCCTAAAAAGCCCTGTCTTTGCTCATACTGAAAGATAGCAAGTAGCTGCTAGGTTACGGGTAATTCAGATTTAATTGTGTTTGCTACAATTATGCATTCCACTCCTAAACCATAAAAATGAATCCTAGAAATCTCAAAGACTTGAAAAGTCTAGAGTCTGTCCTGTTTGCCTTCTCAAAGGAAGATTCCCAGAAAAGCTTTATTGCAACCTGTGTGTTTACCTTTGGAATCTTTCTAACACGCCCCACTCACTCAGGAGCACCTTTTTTTTGCAGAATCTGTGGAAGGAGCCCTGGTAGCACAATGGTTAAGTGCTTGGCCACTAACCAAGAGGTTGGCAGTTCGAACCCACCCAGCGGCTCTGCTGGGGAAAGAGCTGGCGATCTGCTCCTGTAAAGGTTACAGCCTAGGAAATCCTGTGGGGCAACTCTACCCTGTCACATGGGGTCACTGTGAGTCGAAATCAACTCAACAGCACCTAACAATAACATGAAAGACCAAAAGATGCAAACAAAAACTCCTCCAAGTAGTGAGATCACAGCTAATTGTTAGAGGAGGTAGAAACTCTTCTAAACAGACTAAGAAGAAAGGCCTGGTGATCTACTCCTGAAAATCAGTCAGTGAAAACCCTAAGGATCACAACAGTTTGACTCACAACTCAGAATCGGGGTGGCACAGGACTGGGCAGTGTTTCACTTCATCGTACACAGGGTCACCACGAGTTGAGGGCCAACTCAATGGCAGCTAATTACAACAACAAACGTCTGGCACATAGTAGGAGGTCAATGAAGATTTGTCAATGAAATAAATAATAAAGCTTTTGTTTCTTAATCTGTACCGTGGCTTTCAGGGCTTACCTTGCAGGGCTGTTGAGGCTACAATGAAGAAAACGGATGGACAGTGATTTTTTTTTTATTATTATTATTGCTCTTTTAGTAGTAGTCAGAGCAAGGACGCTGTAGGTTCTTAAATCCAAACCAAATACCACGGATGGGGTCGTAGGTAAGAAAGAAACCTACAGGCAGGAAACCGCCTACTGCCACCATTGCTGCTGGTCAGTGGGGAGGTATCAGGCCTGTATTAGTTTCCTGTGGCCACTGTGACAAATTACCACAAACTGCTTGGCTTAAAACAACAGAAATTTATTCTCTCACAGTCTAGAAGCCAGAAGTCTAAAAGCAGGGTCCGAGCAGAGGCACACTGCCTCCAAAGGCTCTAAAGAAGAATCCTTCCTTGCCTCTTCCAGCTTCTGTGGCTCCTGGAATTCCTTGGTTTGTGACAGCATCACTCCAATCCCTGCCTCTGTCTTCACATCGATTCTTCCCTGTATCTCTGTGTCTCTAATCTCTCCTCTCTCCTTTCTCTTATAAGGAAACCAGTCATTGGCGTTAGAGCCCATCCTAAATCCCGGATGATCTCACCTCGAGATCCTTGATTTAATCACACCTGCAAAGACCCTATTTCCAAATGAGAACACATTCACAGGTACCAGGGTTAGTACTTGGACATATTTTGGGGGAACACTATTTAACTGACTACAAGGCCCTAGGTCTCACAGAAGCCACTGGAGAATTTCCAGGAGCCATCAGGAAACCTATTATTCTCCAGAAGCACTCAACTCTAAAAGACTTCCGAAGTCTTGGAGTTTTAATATTTTCAGCCTAGCCCTTTTAGTCTTGAATTCCTGAACTTAATCTAATTCCATTTATTTTTACATTTTTAGCTTTTCATCTCATGAGCCTTTTATCTTAATATTTTACCTTTTGTAACTTTACATTTTTAACCTTTTATCTTATTAGCTTCAAGCTTTTTATCTTTTATTTTAAATATCTCCTATCTTATCTCATGTACCTTCTCTTATAAAGATTTAGACTTTATTTTTAACTAACACTTTCTTCCTTTCCCTTTACATATTTTCTCCATTGGCCCTGCTGGTAATGTTTTAGCTTTATACTCCTTGTAAATTTCTACCATCCTTTTATTTTAAAAGAATTTCTTCTTCCTTTTCTTTCTCTTCTTCCTTTTCCTCTTTCTCATTTTCTTATGCCTTCCTCTTCTTCCGTCTGACACTGTTTGGAGTTGTGTTTTTAACGTCCAGGAAGACAATGCTGATAGCGAAGGAAACATGGTAAGAGGCTGCCCCATAGACAAAGGACGCAAACGCACATCCCCCTTCCCCTCATGTGACCCCGCAGTCCTTTCCTCAGCCCTTCTCTGCCCCAGCTGTCCCAGCAGCCACCCCTAAGATATAACCTGAACTCCCTCCTTCTGCCTGCCCAACCCTTTTAAGAATAGATTTCATAAAAGGGAAAAGAGAGAAGGAACCTTCCTCTAAGCTTTCAACCCTTCCCAGGGCTATAGTTCTGTGACGGTAGTGCACGAAGTTACTGCAATCGTTTTTCTTTTTGAAACCTCATCCATTAAGCCTTGTAGAAATTTTTGTATGTTTAGAAGCCATGGATATGGGTGGGTGTGTGTGTGTGTGTGTGTGTAATATGCCGTGGTTGTTAGCTGCCATTGAGTCATCTCTGACTCATGGCGACCTTATGTATAACAGAATGGAATGTTGCTCAGTCCTGCGCCGCGTCAATTTCAGGCAAACACCAGCATGCCAGGAGAGATGGCAGGTGTGAGGGAGGATACCATGACCAGGGAATAACATTTTGTTCAAGAACTCAGGTCCAACCTCAGGGAGAAATCAGGTGATACAGACTCTCAGTATAACGAAGGTCACCAGGACCCCAGCCTGCTTGCAACACGGCTGTCACTAGAGTGTTTCTATTCCACATCTCTTCTCAGCAAAGTTGCACAAGGATCTTTTCTGTGCATGGTTTCTCCAGCCACATTTTCCATTACCAATCTTAAGGACAAGTGCTCCCAATGAGAATATCCCAAACGGTGTGTGTGTAAGTGTGTGTATGAGATCAGGGATTATTGTGCCTTTGATAAGAGGCTTTCAAAAATTGTCAGAACCCTTACAGGGCTCCCACAGAACATCAGACATTAAAGAGAAAGGGAAACTCACCTCATTTCCTAGATACGTGCCCAGGACCCCCTGGTAAAGCTCTCTGGCACTGAGAAGTAACTTAGTCTGAGCTTCTCCATTTGTTGTCGTTGCCTTTCTAAGGGAGAATAGGATGTTATTCTGAGAGGAGGAGATTCTTTGAAGATCATTTGTCAACTTTCAAGGTCTAGGCCACTAGACCTTATAAGAATAATTAGGCAACAGTTAAAAATGCAGATTCCACAAATACACCTCAGAGATTGTGATCCAGCAGGTCTGGGACGAAGTCAAGGAATCTGAATTTTGTCAAGTATCCTGAGGAAATTCTGATGCAGGTGGTCCATGGGAACACTTTGGGAACACTGATTTGGCCCCTATGGACAATCTCTTTGTACATGTTTTTTCCTTTGAATTCCTTTGCAGGATTTTGCTGAGGGGGCATCCCTGCCCTAAGATAGCTTTTGTCTCACTATAGCATAAATTTATATAGCACTGTAAGTTCCCACCCAGTCCAATGAAGAAACTTCTAGCCCTTTCTAAGGAACCCTCAGACCACCCTCAGCCTTATCCAATGCCATGCTTCAGTGCTACTCTAGAAGCTCTCACTGTGTGTGGACTCCCCACCCTCGTAAGGAAACAGTCACACCCCTACTTTGACAGGATGAGTTTGACGTGTCCAATCTGGGGTGTGCTGCTCCACCAGGCAAAGCTGCAGCAACTAGTGGCTGCACTGCATAGCAGGGCAATGGGATGCACGTGGATAGTTGATCAAGTAGAGCGAAAGAGAAGGATAGTGAAGGGGCACACGATGTGTGGCATGACGGAAAGGACTGGGGGAGGAGAACCAAGACCCCAGTAGAATAGAGGAAACCAAACCAGCAAGGTGAGCATTGGGAGTGTGTGCTAATGACAGTCCAGAATGGGCAAGATGTGGTTGTTGCCTAAATCCCACGTGAGTACATTAGCAGTCAACAGCCTACAAACCTTCTGGCAAATAGAGTTATAATTTGCTTAAATTTCAGAAGGGGAGACTGTCTGAACTTGCTCTGAATCGTGTCCAACTGAATGTTGTAATGCTACAGTCTTCAAGCCTCAACACCAACTCCAAACCATATCAGCTGCCCCTATCTAAAACTTCCAGATTCCATTCCCAAGGATAATTGCAGCACCCAGATCTCAGCAAAAGAGATTGCTTACAGAGGATACTTTTAAGGCACACGAAATATGCATTTTAGGTAGTAATCTCATTTGGAAGATTGCTAGCATCAACAGCAGAAGACGTCTCTGTGAGCTCTAAACCAGAAAGGACCAATGTCTTCCTAAGAAAGGAAGAATAATGAGGCCTGGCCTCAGGCCTGCAAGCCAGTGGTGCCCATCAGTGTCCCTTACAGTTATGGCACATTAAGGGGGTGACAGACACCAGCAGATGTTACAGAAATCATCCAGGACCCAGCACCCTGGATTGCCTCTTCTCAATGTGCTTGTGTCATCATTGGTCTGTTCTTAGCTTGTATCTCCCAAGAGATAACTTCTGCACATAGAGTCTGAAGAATGCTGCTCTGGGGTTTCCATTCCCAACAGTCCTCCCTCCCATCACAAATGTCCCTCTACCATTACTGAATATTTTGATTAAAGATTCTACAGAAAAATCCTGATCAAAAGAGGGAAAATGCAGAGCAGAATTTCAAATTCTCATGGAATTCAGACTTTCTGGGGCCATGAAGCCAGGATGAGCCCCTGAAACTATTGCCCTGAGGTAATATTTAAAACTTAAACTAAAAATATCCCCCTGAAGTCTTCTTAAAAGCAAACAATAGTTTAGCTTAACTAGTAAAGAATGTCTGTCTTGACTATTGCGCTCTTTTGAGATCAATGTATACGGGTTCAAGTTGACAACAGCAACTCGAAAGATTAGATAGGAAACTTAGGGGCAGTGAGTTTATGTTAATTGCGGAGGAACAGCTCAGAAAAGGAGAGCAGGAATGATTGCACAATGCAAAGAATGTATTCAATGTCACTGAATTTTACATGTAGAAATTGTTGAATTGGTGTATGTTCTGCTATGTATATTCTCAACAACAACAACAAAAATAAAATAAAAATTTTTTAAAAGAATCAATAAAGCAATTTAAAAACACCAAAGTATGACTCCAGACTTGCCCCAACATTCATACCTCTTATTTCCTGAGGACACCAAGGCCACCCATGGACATTGCAACTTCTCTCCTGTCTACCGCCATGTCCCTCTGTATCACTCTGGGAGCCCTTGCCTCTGAGAAAGAGTGTCCTTCCTACTCTTGTCCATGTCCCACATCTAGTTCCCTTATTTAGGATTGCTCTATCACATGTACTCCGACCCACATGCCCTGTCAAATGAGGTTCTTTTCCCTCCATGTGTAAAGACACCTGGAGTGTCCCCATTCTTAAAAAAAGAAGGTTTCAGGATGCCACTTCTCTTTTCCCTTCCTGCTAACACCAAACCTGTTCAGCCAACTGCCTACACCTATTCTCTTCATTCTCTACCGCCCCACCGTTTACTCTGACTCATGGCACCCCCATGTGTGTCAAAGTATAACTGTGATCTATAGGGTTTTTAAGAAGTAGATCTCCAAGGCTTTCTTCCAAGGTGCTTCTGGGTGGACTCGAATCTCCAACTTTTTGTTAGCAGCAGAGCACGTTAACCCTTTGCACTACCCAGGGACTCCTCTCTATCTCCTACTTTCTCTTTAATCCTTCACAAATGGACTGCTGCTCCCACTACTCTACTGAATCAGTTCTGCAGCATTTATAATGAAAATGGTGATAAGTTACATCCAAGGGGTGCTTTACAGCTAATAAAACGTTTCCACACACATTTTGTCATTTGAACTTCACCATCCTGTGAAAAAAGCATGTAATATCTCAGAGACTCCCAGACTTCAGCCTAGATTATCATACCACCATCCCAATTTTTGCCAAATAACATCTGCCTGAATTATTATTTACTTAATATCTTTCTTAAATGGACTCACATATTTTAACTTAAATTTATTTTAGAAGAACAATATGTATCATTGTCATAAATGGAAAAAATCAACATCATTTGTCATAAGAGGCACCAGTATAAAGAAATGTAGTGAAAACAAAGCAATGTTACTAAATTCTAAACTCAGAGTGACTCTAGCCTATGGGCCTGGGGTCTAAGGTGGACTCCTGAGCCGCTAGAGAAAGTCCTCAACTCTGGTTTCCCCTCTGCTCCCAAACTAGAGAGCAGGAAGCCTCATCCCACCTGTTCAGCTTCCTCGTTGCCTATTGGGGGCCATAGGGATTTGGCTCCCTCACAAGGGGTCAATATCAACCTCTACCCCCACCCCAAATGACAGGTTCTTCCCAGGACATAGACCCAGGCCCTGCTCTCCAGCCATTGTCTAGCCCACAGTGAGGAAGCCCTATGCTGAATCTCCCCATAAGGACCTCAGCAGAACCCAGGGCCTCACTCACACCCTGGAGCTCACAAGTTTCTACAACTGCCCGTAGAAAAAGCAAAAAACTGGGACATTGGAAAGACAGGACAGGGCTACGTTCAGGTGGCCATGTTTCCAGAATGCCCTCCATTAATTCTAACTAGAAACCATTACCTGCAAGGCTTGGAACCCAAAGTCTATTCACACATTGTTTGAAAATGAGATAAGCAATTGTTAGAAAGGCGTTAAAGACACACCTTTCTAACAATTGAGACTTTCTCCTTGACAAAATCAAGACTGAAATTGAACTGGAAAGCAAATAACTTTGTCACCATGTGATTGAGGAGTGCGGTCATGGTTCAATGGTAGAATTCTTGCCTTCCATGAGGGATACCTGGGTTTGACTCCTGACCAATGCACCTTATGCACAGTCACCACTTGTCTGTCAGTGGAAGCTTGTGTGTTGCTATGACAGTGAACAGGTCACAGCAGAGCTTCTAGACTAAGATGGATTAGGAAGAAAGGCCTGGAGATCTTCTGAAAATCAGCCAGTGAATACCCTATGCATCACAATGGTCCGATCCACCCAACCAATCACAGGGATGTCATAGGACTGGATAGCTTTTCGTTTCGCTGTGCATGGGGGTCACCATGAGTTAGGGCCAACTTTACGGCAGGTAACAACCACAACATATGATTAAGTATTATTGAAAACCATATTCAACCCTCTTCAAAACCTCCAGTAATGTGTTTACTGAGCTTTGGGAAACACTCTAATATCATATATACTCATTACACTGAATCCCAGACATAATAGCCATAATAAGTGAATCTCCCAAGGTCACACAGAGTACAAGGCTTGATACAAGTTATCCTGAGTCCCAATTTAGTGTCAGTCCCATTAGCCCAGAGTATCCCCTCTTCCTTCTCCTCTTTCTCCTCTTTAGGTGTCCAAGACATTGAACTCTTTTTGTTCTCCTACTACCCATTTTTCTTTCTTTTTTTCACCCAAGTTTAGAGATTCCCCAAAGCTCTGATCCTGTTCTGTTTCTCTTGCTCTACACTCCACCCGGGGGATCACTTTCACCTTCACATTTTCAGTGGCCACCTCCCTCTTAACAACTCTCCAAGTTCAACCCCTGCTGCCCATGTCTGCTTGGATGGCCTGCCGGTGCCTCCAATTCAAAACATTCGGAAGCAAGCCCGTGGTGTTCTCCCCACCCCCTGCTCTGACTACCTATTTCTCTTCATGACAAGCCATCCTCCTAGTCACCTCGTCACCCTGGAATCAACTTTGACTCTTCCCTCCTTATCCTTTGTGGCAGAGACCTTAAAAAGAGGGGTGAGTGGAGGCATCCAGTGACAGGTTGGAGTCAGGTTTGCAGGGAGCTTAGACTCACTGACTGCGGGAATCTGTCTTCGAATTCTCTGACCCATGCAAGGTGAATGGCAAAAATAATGACCTGGTGAGCCAGCAACCACTTTCACAGAAGAAGTGTTTCTTTGTAGTCGACCCAGAAAAGACCCTTCCTCTTTTTTTCACATCAAACAGGTCTTCCCCTTACCCCCCTGCCTTTGATGTCTCCCTTCTCTGACCCAGGTCCCAGCACTGGCAGGAAAAGAAATCAGGATGAGACCAGATTTGCTGATCACCAGTACAATGATTGAGCTTTTTCTCTGGGGTCAAAGCTCAAAGAATTCCTTAAAAGTTTCTTTTAAATATAAACTCATCAGTTTAATAAAAATGCACTGTAAGAGGCTAATAGGACTTCAGTGTTTGCCCTCAAGTACTTCACTGAATAGTTGAAAAATACATGCAAATAAATAATGGTGATTCAGTGTGAAGTATGTAGGAATAGAAATTTTTCAAGTCCAGAGGAACACAGAAGAATGCATTGGTTAGGATCGTATCTAAGTGCATGTAACAAGAAGCTGACAAAAGTAATGAAATCAAATAGAGGTCATTTTTCTCAGGTAACAAAAAGTGCTGAATTAGGCAGTCCAGGGCAGGTATAGAAGCTCTATGACGTCACCAGGGACCAGACTCCTTTCATCTTTCCCCTCCACCGTTTTTTAGTACATGACTTTCATTGTTATGCTTACAAGATGGCTGCTTGCACATCCAGACATCAAATGTGAACTCTGAGTGGGAAAATCAGGTATGGGTGAAGGTTAAACGGCATGTGCCCAATTAATCTGTCCCTTTTAAACAGAAAAATCATAGCTTTTCTGGAAGCTCCACCCAGTGGACTTCCACGTCCATCTCACTGGCTAGAACTGTGTCATAGCGTCCCTCGTTGGCGTAAACGAGCCTGGGAATTCAAATTTTTAAGATGGGCAGATTGCTGCAGTTAACAAAATTGGAGAAGAGCTATGACACACCAGCCATCCTGTGCTGAGGACGCGCCATCAGCTCTACGGAGAGGTCCATGTGGCGAGGAACTGAGGCCTCTTGCCACCAGCCAGCACTAATGCACCAGCCATGTGAACCATTTTAGAAGCAGATTCTTCAGCCCCAATTAAGCCTTCAGGCTACTGCAGCTCCAGCTATAATCTGACCGCAACCTCATGAGAGACCCTTGGCCAGAGCCACCCCACTAAGCCACTTCTGGATGCCTGACCTTCAGAAACTGTGCGAACTCATAAACGATTATTGTTTTAAATAAGTTTTGGGGGTAGTTTGTTATGTGACAATGGATAACTAATATAGTAAATAATGAAGAAGAGATGGAGGAGATACTGACTGGGCAACTAGCAGCACCCCCCACACAAAGAGAATAATTAATTTTCTTTTAGGGCTGGAGTGCAGGTAACACTTTGCAGAGGATATCCCTAGTAAGATTTAGAGGGATAAATAGGAGTTTGTCAGGCTGTGAAGGAGGGAGCCACTGTCAGATAAAGAGAGGGTAGGAACAATTCACTGAGTCCACAGACAGTGTGGGTATAGGGGGAGGGGGACACCATTACTTCCATCTTGCTTCAGTCTAATGCTGGCTTGTGGTGCAGGGGGGTGGAGAGAGGACAGGAAGAGGCAGGAGATATGTGCAGAGCTGGATCGTAAGGGGCCTTGAAATTCGTGTTAAGAATCTTGGTTTCTCTCTAACAGGCCATGGGGAGCCAGTGAAGGTTTTTAGGAGGGGACGGTCATGATCAGATTATATTTGAGAACAATCCCCTTGACAGTAGTGAGGAGCATAAATTAGACACACTAACTTCCTAGAACATTTAAAGGAAGCTTATGTTTATAGAACTATGGGCAACCATATGACATTTCCCACCCAAAACCCACAGCTCTCGAATTGATTCCGACTCACAACAACCCTATAGGACAGAGTAGAACCGCCCCATAGGGTTTCCTAGGCTGTAAATCTTTCAAGAAAGCAGATTGCCACATCCTTCTCCCACAGAACAGCTGGTGGGTTGGAACAGCCAACCTTCTGGTCAGTAGCTGAGTGCTTATAACCACTGTGCCACCCGGACTCCTTACATGACATTTAGGTACTTTAATATTTGCAGAGTTCAAGGGCCCTTTCCATGAGGCCTAAAGCCAACAGAATTTTGGCAGCCTTATATGCAAAATACAAGCATTGTGGCCCAATGGGCAGAGTATGCCTGCCGGGCGCTGGACTTAGACCTTAGCTGGAACCAAACTCTGCTACTTAGGTGACACCTGATTCTAGGGACCCTCTGAGCCTCTCTGCGCCTCAGATTCCTGGTCTGCAAAACAAAGGTAATAATGAAGCCCCACATATAGCAGTGAGGTGAGCTTCAGAAATAACCTATGGAAATATCCTAGCCCAGTGTCTGGCCCATGGTGGGTGACATATAGAACTTCTGTTGATGATGATCCCATTTACCCACAAAACTCCTGACTGAGTGAGATGGTATTGGGATGAGATATTCTCTTAACAGGTGGGAAAACTGAAGCAAAGATGATTGTGGTGTATGGGAGAGTCAGAACTTGAATCTGGGTTTCTTGACTGTCGATCCAATGTTGCTCTACTCAGCAATGACACACAGCCAAGCAATCACAATGTCACTTCTTTTTGATGGTGACAATAAAAGTTGAGAAGCTTGAATGAAAGATAACATGAATAATCAAAACAAGAGCTAAGGATTATTCACACAAAATAGTCTTCATTATTTTCTCCCCTGCTCCCAGTCCTCAAGTCCCTCCTTCATATGACTATTATTCCCTCTCATTCATAATGTGCCATAAAGTAGCTAATAGAAAACCACCATACTTTTTTATTGTCGATCTCACTTACCCACTTAACTATTCAGTGAGTAAGAAGGTAGTGAGACTTAGTTTTGTTGTCTATGTTGTTCTTGCTGTCAATGGCAATCCCATGTGTGCAAAGTAGAACTGCTCCATAGAGTTTTCAAGACTCTGACCTTTCAGAAAATTGTTAGGCCTGTCTTCTGAGGCACCTCTGGGTGAGTTCAAACCCCCAAACTTTCTCCAGTAGTCAATGTTACAGCTGAATTGTTTTGCAATTGAGGACATAGCATGCGCTGGTTATTGGGTGTTTAAAGACAAGCAGGCAAGATCTCAGCCCTTGAGGAGTCCACCATTTCATGGGGAAGACAGATCTTGAAGGAATACCTATCACACCAGACGACAAGCCCAACCCCACAGGGATAAACAACCTGCCATGAGGGACACAGACAAGGAACCATGTCAGTCTATTTCAGGGTAGTTGTAGGGAGGATGGATGAGTCCCAAAGTTACAGAGAGGGCACATTTGAGCTAAGTTTTGAAAGATGAGTAGAAGTTCACCAGAAAGCAAGGCATTCGAGCAAAAGGGGATTCTCATGAGCAACACCCAGGGGCATAGACACATAGATACATTTGCTGTTTGGGGAATTTAAAGTATTTCGAAGACAGTGAGAGTACCTGGGATGCATGTAAACATAACGTTCTGCATTTAGTCTCTTGGAAGACTTGCCTACCCTGGGCTCCTTTTTCTGGCATGTGCCCTGTCCTACAGCAGGGAGGTTATTCACTCAGCAGGCTCCTATGGTGAATGTGAAGTATCCATTTTACTAGGGACTGAGGCTGTCCCTTCTGTGAGCCCCCTGGAGGCACAAGTGACGCATAATGTAGGTCATCTATATGATCAAGAGACACTTAATCTGGGCCAAATCCGCTTGGTCATGAGGGTGATTTATCACGAAAGCAAACGCACTGCCAAGATAAGGGAGTGGAAAGCTCCCTGAGTTGATTTACATTGCCAGCGGAACATTAACGTCATTGCATTTCACATTCGAGCCAGTCACTGCTCCCTGACCACTTTATTGCTTCCCCTCCATTGCACAGGGTTATTTGGAAGAGGAACCTCACCTTTCAGACCATGGCACTATATGAGTAGCACCAACCAAGCAGAAAAGCTTTGGGGTCCACAGGAGGTGTCACGAGTCTCCGAGGCTCCACGGATGTAATTTGCAGCCTCGCGGTGGCCTCATCCTGGGACTACAGAGACACTGGACGCCACTAGGGCTGAAGAAATTATTTATCACATGCAGCTTCCAGAATTGCAGGAGGAGGGAAGCCTCGGAAACTCCAAGCCTCTCATGGTTCGTGGAACACCTTGCCCAAATATTATTCTGCACCAGGCAATTACTGCCCTTCTCAGCAGCCCTGTGGATTCCGGCTCTGGGGCACCACCATGCCCTGTGTAAGGAAGGCCCTGCCATCGCCACCATCCCACTCAGTCCTCTCAAGCGACATCTGACCCAGCCAAGGAGCATACCAATCTAGCTGGCAATGGACCGCCTCACTACCCGGGAGACACATAAGTATCTTGGGGCCAGGACCTTCTGTTGTTGTGTAACATAAGCACTTTCCACCCAAGGGGCATAAGTCAAGGAGGGTTTGATTGTGGAGTCCAAATAGTCCCTATCGCAGTGTTATTGTAGCCTCCCATTCTTCCTCCTGATTGCTCCACTCAACATAATCTACAGCCTTCAGTGATTAACCTGCTGGCACGCAATTTATAGGCAAACAATTCCTGTCTCTTTGCAGACACTTATCTTCTCCAGCAGTCAAAGAAAAAACTATATATAGTGTCTCTCTGGCGTCTAGTCCTCTTTTTTTTTGGACACAAGTGAGACATCAAGGTTTTATGTTGGGTAAAAGAACAGAGTTTAGCTTCTCCCTGGAATATAACAAACAGCTGTGTACCAGGGTGGAGCATGTTGGCCATACATGACTGGTTGAAGAAAGAAAAGGCAAGGAAGGGGATGATCAAGTCTGGAGATACGGGCCCTGAAATGGCCAAAGTAGAAACTAGGTTGTGATAAAAGTAAAACCAATGCTAATAAATAAAATCGCAACAGTAAGAATTAGCAACAGTAGTCCTTTATAAAAACACTTGCAACGTCTTCAGAGGACTTCGTGTTGTAGCAATGCCATAGTAAGTCCATACAATACTTTATTTAGAAAGAATTTTCAAAACACTTTATTGTGTTCTCGTAACAATCCTGTAAGTCAGATGTTGTTATTTGCCGTCAAGTTGGCTCCGACTCATGGCAACCCAATGTACAACAGAACTAAATACTGCCCAGTCCTGCGCCATCTTCACAATTGTTGGTATGTTTGAGTCCATTGTTGCAGTGTATTTTGAGTGCCTTCCAACTTGGGAGGCTCATTTTCCAGCACTATACCGGGCAATATTCTATTGTGATTCATAGCGTTTTCATAGGCTAATTTTCAGAAGATCTCCAGGCCATTCTTCCTAGTCTGTCTTGGTCTGAAAGCTCTGCTGAAACCTGTCCACCATGGGTGTCCCTGCTGGTCGTTGAAACACTGATGCCATAGCTTCCAGCATCATAGCAACATGCGAGCACCACAGTACGACAAACTGACGGGTGGTGAATAAAAAATGTCGTGGTAGGAATTGCTCTCTTTTTTACAGATGATAAAATAGATATATTAACTTTACTTGCTGGAGGCCATAGCACTGGTAAGTAGTAAAGCTAAGAATAAAAAAGCTTGGGTTTTCTCATGTTTTTAGGGGTCCCTGGGTGGCACAAATGGTTTGCGTGTTTGACTACTAACCAAAAGGTTGGTGGTTCAAACGCACTCAGAATTGCCTGGGGAGAAAGGACTGGTGATCTGCTTCAAGGAGTCACAGCCTTGAAAACCCCATGGAGTAGAGTTCCACTCAGTGGCAGTGGGTTTGGTTTTGGTTTTTCTTCTAATGTTTAATCCACTGCTTTGCTCGTTCACTGTACTGTAGTGTCTATGCACCGTAGGCTAACTAACTCAGTTATACACACACACAGCTAGCACTACAATTACTCAAGGAAACAGAAAACCAGCCAAAGCTTCTCGCTATAGCAAAATTTGTAATATTTTCTATCTTCGTCAGATATGCAATCAAGAAATGATGATAATATAATCTCAGCACTTGAGAAGGAGAGCCAAAATTAAGCCAGAGTTAGCAAAAGAAGCCCTTCACGGAACTATTTACTACTTTTGGAGAAAAAAAAGAAAACGAAAACAAGTGGATGAAGGGATTTATTAAGGCTATGCTTTAATAAATTAAAGATTACTCTAACTCCAACCTAACATCACTCAACTCCATCCTTAAACCTATATCTCTAGTCCTCTATCCTATAGCAAAAAGTGTTCATCCCATTTGCTGCTCTTCACCTACTAACGCAGGCAAGATGTATGTATTTTAGGAAAAATAGCATTAAGAGTTAAAAACTAAAAAGGGTTTTTTGTCAACCCTAAGCTACTCCAAAATTAAAAGAACAAAACACCCATTTCCCATGCATTCCAGGTAATCAAGGTTTTTCTCTACAGGTCTTTAGAAGGCTTTTTAAAGACTTCTCAGATCAAAATGCAATGATTGTCCAACAGAGCAAAGTACTTGCCTATCCATTTTCAATGATTTTTTTAAGGACTAGACCCATTCTTTATCCCAAATTCAAGATTAAGTTCTTCTACAAGAAATGTTATGACCACAAAATGTTTCTTTTCCCCCACTTCTAGTCCTGGCCGTGACTAATTCTAAGAAGATTTCTTTAACAGCTGCATTTATTGAACAACGACTGTCCTGAGAAGGCTTTAGTGACGTAGGTCCAGAAAAGAAGTTCAGGCAACCCATGAGGGAAAATTCCAGTCATAGACTTATGAGGTACTTAACACAGGTTAGTCAAATGGAGGGCAGACCATGCCGCAGGTTCAGGAATGGGTAAGGAAGGCTGTTTGACCCAAAACAGTAAGAGAGAACTGGTGCCCAGACAAAGACCGTGGTCTCCACAGCAGAGAGGAGGTGAGAAGACAAGTCCGCCCTTGGGGCAGAGGACATAGGCCCTGCCCTTCAGGACTATCAAGATGATAAGTTCTGTGCCCATGAGCAAACAGCTTTAGGGCCAGGAGGGGTGGTAAATCTGTCTGGATCAGGCGAGGTTTCATACTGAAGGTGACACCTGCATGGGATTTAACGATTTTTCTAGGTAGAGAAGGGCAGGGGACCCCTCAGGTTGAAGAAATTGCTTGATTAAAGGTAAGAAGGAGGTTGAAGTGGGTTGAATTGTGTCCCCAAAAAAGATATGTCCATATTCTAACCTCCGGAACCTGTGTATGATAGTTTATTTGGTAAAAACGTCTTTACAAATATAATTAAGGATCTCGAAATGAGATCATCCTGGATTATCTGGGTGGACCCTAGATGTAAAGACAAGTATCCTCATAAGAGACACACAGAGAGGAAAAGGACACATGAAGTCAGAGGCAAAGACTGGACCTAAATGGTCGAAAGCCAACAAATGCCTGGAGCTACCAGGAGCTGGAAGAGGCAAGGAAGGATTCTCCTCTAGGCCCTTTGGAGGGTGAATGGCCATGCCGACTCTTTGATTTCAAACTTCCAGGCTCCAGAACCTTGAGACGAGAAGTTTCTGTTGTTGTAAGCTACCAAGTTCCTGGTGATTTGTTGCAGCAGCTTCAGGAAGCCAATACAGAGAAAGGAAAGGTACGCTGGTCCTGGCTGGGCCTGTTTGCCCCGTCTCCGTTCCTAGGCCAGTATGATTAGAGCACAGGGAATATGGGGATGAGGGGAAAAGGAAGGAAATGGAAGATGGCTTGAAGTGGCCAAGCACTTCAGATGGACTTCTGGGCTACCTTCTGAGAACATGTAAGAAACCTACCAAGGACTCCCAGAAAGCTGGAGCTGAGGTCTCGACATTTGGTAAAGAGAAGAGCTGGTGAAAGGAGAGTTTTCATCATTA
The DNA here is from genome assembly GCF_000243295.1 of Trichechus manatus latirostris. Lineage (NCBI taxonomy): Eukaryota > Metazoa > Chordata > Mammalia > Sirenia > Trichechidae > Trichechus > Trichechus manatus. The sequence goes on from NW_004444073.1 coordinate 4,664,870, forward strand.
ATGCCATTCTGTTTGTACTCACAGGCTGGTGAAATCTATAAGGTCAAATTCTGTGCATTTCGGAAGGAATTAAGTTCTTTCTACTGCCCTGCCCCCCCGACGCCCCAACGCAGCACAAACATACACGGATGGTGGTGCAAACAGTTTGCACTTGACTACGAACCTAAAGGTTGGTGGTTTGAAACCCACCCAGTGACACTGTAGAAGAAAGGCCTGGTGATCAGCTTTCCTACAGATTACAGCCAAGAAAACCCTTTGGAGGAGTTCTACTCGCTAACACATGAGGTCGCCATGAATAGGAGTCTACTTGACGGCAACAGGTACGGTTAGGGGTGCTTCCCAATCCTCCCTCCCACAGCATGAGCAGACACAGATGGGTGGGTAGCTCGTCTCTTTTGCATAGTGTCCCTACTGAGATAGAAAAAATACGAAACCAGGGCTCTCAAACAGCCATTGCTAGTTAAAGGAAAGTCGGCCTCATGGCAGTGGCAACGTGACGCGGGGCGCAGTTCAATCGGAGCAGTGATGTTTGTGTGTTGGCCACATGCAGACTGTGCTACAGCTTGAGGACTGTAAGCCTATGTCCAAGGGAGCCATATGCACGTGTTTTTGCAGATGAGACACAATGTATTAATATGAGACTCGGCGGGGTGTGCAGCAATAAATTGTGATTCGTGAAATTTATAAACTGAGATAGTACCAGTGAGAGGGCCTGAGAATTGTAATTCTCTCGACTTGACAAATGAACTGCTCTGAGCAGCGACAGCTTCAGCAGAGTGAGAGAAATAAATCAGCTGGCTGAACCACAGTAAGAAAGCACACAGTTTTATGGGTCTACAGATCTTGAGAAATGTTGATTAAGTCAGATTTGGAATCCCCCACAGTTGTTTTACAAGCTGCTTTATCCTGGAGACCCCCCAGGCCTATCCATATTACCACAATTTCCCAGGAAAAATGGAAAGGTGAGTTACACTCTGTTTAGGGTAGGAAACCAAAATATTTTTTTTTATAGTCCTGGAAAAAGGTAAGTCTGAACATTCAAGACCTCTGTGCTCCTGAGGTCTATGTTAGAGGAAAACATTACGAAACGTTTTCCACAGCATTGATAACCCCTCAGCCTCCAAACAGCAAAGAGCAGAAAATACCGGAAGTTGTGGAACCCATTATTTGAGAATATATTTAGAATAAATGGGACTAATCAGAGGTTAGTTTTCGAACTAACAAAATGTGGGTTTACTAGGCAAGTTAAGAGTGGAAGCAAGGATGTAGTGTGCAACATTTATACTGGAGACCCTAGAACAAGCTGCTTTTAATTATATTTAAGTCCGAAGGGAACCCATTTGTTATCAAAGAATTAACATGCTAATTACACTCTGGTTTGTTCACGGAAGCAGATCCCCTGAAGACTCCATTCTAGGAAACTTTGGTTTCAGCAACTGGTCATCCTTATTTTAAAATGTAGTCTTCAAGTCCAGAATTTCATGTATTCAAGATTTGTCTTCCCTCAGTTGATCGGAATTACCGGGCATAAAGTATTGAATTCAGAAGTTTATTTGCAGGAACCCAGCAGGAAAGAGGCAATAACTCCAAAGAAGAGTAGCGAAACTAACACTGTTTAGCCATCTATGTGCCAGGTAGTGCCCTCAGGGCCTCACGACTTTGAGAAGCTCTTATCATCTCATTTTACAGAGAGGTTAATTAACTTGTCAAGGTCACACAGCAGTGACTGGAAAAGGCAGAAATTAACTGCAAAATAAGTTCATGCCTTTTCCATCACATCAGGTAACTTCAAAACTGAGACCCCTAGAATTTTCCAGGGAGTCCCTGGAGGATGCAGTTAACGTGCTCAGCTGCTAACCAAAAGGAGGTTCGAGTCCACCCAGAGGCACCTTGGAAGAAAGCCCTGGCAATATACTTCCAGTAAAGCAGCCACTGAAAACCCTGTGGAGCACAGTTTACTCTGACACACATGGGGTTGCCATGAGTTGAAATCAACTAGACAGCAACCTGGTTAGAATCTTCCAGTTGCAAGTGTTCTCTCCACGTCACCCAGACTCTCTTTCCATCTTCAGATTTAGACCTAGCCCAGTCTCAGCCCAGATCACTGCCTCCCATTTCCTTACTAATCTCTACGGAAGGAACTCCCACCTCCTCCCTGGTGCAAGAGGCCCAGGAACCCAGTCTATGCCACCCAGTCAGTGGAGCCATTGTGCTTGAACAGGGAAGCAAAGTATAACGGGTAATACTCCTCGTACCCCATGTGAAGCAGAGACTGCAGGAACCACGGGTGAGTTTCCTGTTTCAATGCCCTAAGATTTAGAAGGGCAGTTCACAGCAGTGCTATGGTGCAGACCTGAAGAATTTGTTGCAGCCACAGGGAACTTCCAAAATGTTTTTCACAGAAGCTGTCTCCACCAGGAGCAAGAATATATTTGCGTGGCTGCAGGGCACCGGTGGGGCTTGATGCTATCCTAGGCTCCCTGTGGCAACAGGAGCAAGAACTTTGGTGGTGGGGAGGGGGAGGGGGAGGCATACAAGAAGCCAAAACACAGCTTCTGAGGGTGCCCATTCCCCTAACACATATTTTCTAACGTGAAATGTCTGGGCTGATCACAAGATTCCTGCCACCTGAGGTAGAGCCCCGAAGGTCAAAATCTCTGGCGTAGTTGCTTGTGTGAAAAAATTGATCTCTCCCTCTTCACTCTCACTGCCCCAGGAGCCCTCAGAGCTCACAGCTCGATTTATCGCCATGGTTCCTAAATGAACTTTCCCCGACTGTTCAGTGGGCTCCTCCCCAAACACTTCTTCCATCACATCATCCTCAGCTCCAAAATCTTTCATGGGTCCTTTTAGTCTAGAAAACCAGTTGCCATTGAGTAGACTTCAACTTGTGTGTTTCAGAGTAGAATTGTGCTCCATAGGGTTTTCATGGCTGTGACTTTCTGAAAACAGATCAATCACCGGGACTTTCTTCCTCTGGGTGGGTTTGAACCAGTTGTTTTTCAGTTAGTAGCCCGGCACTTAACCATTTGCGCCACCGAGGGGTTCGATCTTAGCCTAGAATACTGCTTTAATGAGAATATAAATCCCTTGGCATCTTGTTAAAATGCAGACTCTGATTTAGTAAGTCTAGGCTGAGGCCTGATAGTCTCTGTTTCTAACAAGCCCTTATATAACAGGGATGCTACTAGTCCTTGGACCACACTCATATACGTCCCAGTTCCCCAACGCTGATGTTGAAACTCTGAACTGCCTCACCCCAGACAACCTTTCTTACAGCCTTTGTCTTGCACTTCCTCATTCCACTCTGCTCTACTCCAGGCTGACCATTGTCTACCAGCCCTCAGGCACACCTAGCCTTCCCACCCCCTAATTTCTGTGTCTGCTATTTTCTTTGCCTGCAAAGGTTGCATCCCTTCTCTTTACTGTTCAAATCTTACTTCTCTGTGAGTCCTTCTGTAAAGACAGTTGTCTTCCTAACAGGAAGAGCTGCATTCCCCCAAATGTGGCACTCAAAGGGGGCAAGCCCTGCTTTCACAGGAAGTGTCAAACCCAGGGATTGTTTCAGAGAGAAAGACAGATAGGACCACCTCTCTTCAAATGGAGCAAGCCCCAGGAACTTAACCAGGCAGAGCCCATCACTGTCCAATTGGGAGCCCTGCCCTGTGGTCGCCATTTTGGAAGGGATCTTCACTAGGGTTTAGGATGCTCTACTATTTAGGAGGAGTCCCTGGGTGGTGGAAACCTTTAACACTTTTGCCTGCTAACGAAAAGGTTGGCGGTTCAAGTCCACCCAGAGGTGCCTTTGAAGAAAGACCTTATTTTAAAACGTAGTCTTCATGTATTCAAGATTTGTCTTCCCTCAGTTGATCTGAATCACCAAGCAGGAACTATTGAATTCAGAAGCTCATTTGCAAGAACCCAGCAAGAAAGAGTCAGTAACTCCAAAAAAGAGTAGCAAAACTAACGTTGTTTAGCCACCTATGTGCCAGGTAGTACGCTCAGGGTCTTATGACCTTTTGAGAAGCTATTATCATCTCATTTTGCAGAGAGGTTAATTAACTTGTCAAGGTCACACAGCAGTGACTGGAAAAGGCAGAAATTAACTGCAAAATAAGTTCATGCCTTTTCCATCACATCAGGTAACTTTTCAAAATTGAGACCCCTAGAATTTTCTGCGGAGTCCCTGGATGATGCGGTTAACATGCTCAGCTGCTAACCAAAAGGAGGTTCGAGTCCACCCAGAGGCACCTTGGAAGAAAGCCCTGGCAATATACTTCCAGTAAAGCAGCCACGGAAAACCTTATGGAGCACAGTTTACTCTGACACACATGGAGTTGCCATGAGTCAGAGTCATCTCGGTGGTTACAATTTAGGGACCAGAGTTCCTCACGCAGTCACTACCTGTGTCTGAGTGAATCTGGCTGATGAGAGTAAAGAGTTTAATTCTCTTGCTTAATCTTAGTGAAGCCACATACCAGCTAATGAAAAGTAGATTATGTACTTTCCACAGAGTCTGTATAAAAAGACTTTATACAGTCTGATACTTAACCAGGAAATGACTGAAGAATAAGAACTCTTAGCCATACTTTGTTTCAATTTAAATGTTCAAAAGCACCTTTCCTGACAAAGCCCCCTTAGAAAGGATATCTAGGGCACTCCTTAATTTTCCTTTTTGACTTTCAGACAGTGAAACTCCAGCCAAGATTTTCTGGTCATGGAACCTCTTCCGATCCTGATAGCTCACTGGCTGTGGAAATTATCGAGAACTGGAATGAAAATTCCCATCTTATCTGCCCCTCTGTTATTATCCAGGGGAAGGTGTGTGTTATCAGTTTGCAGTAGAGTTTAGGGGAGGTGTTAGTCTTGCAGATAGCGTGGTAGGTTTTCTCTTCTCTAGCTTTGCTTTCAGTTGTTTTGAGGGAAATGGGTAACCGGATCTTAGAATCCCTGGATGGAAAGAGATAACATTGACTATATAAAGGCAATTCTCCTTACTGACAAAAATAATACATAGTTTTCAAATAGTCCCATTATGAGTCACTTCTAAATAGTCAGAAATGTTTCCTGCAATTCTTCTTTATTATATAAAATAATAATTTTATATTTGCTCACTCCTCTCCCTAAAATAGTCTTACTGAATGTACGTATATGAATGTATGTATAAAACATGGTTTTATACTTGCAATAATCTAGTCTTTGGGGCTCCACCTGCTATGAATCAAAATCCAGAGCATATTCTCTCATAAGAAATGTATTCTACTTCTAGCTTCTCTTCCTGAAATTAGCAAAGCATAATATAGGAGCAAGAGTTAGACGAAGTCTATCAGCAAGTTTCCAGCATGCCAGACCACTGGCCGTTCATCCCTCCTTCTTGGCAAAGGGTAAGCATCCCAAGTCACTGATGGATCTCGCCAAACATGGTGCCATCGAATCAATTCCAATCATAGTGGCCCTATAGGACAAAGTGGAACTGCCCCATAGGGTTTCCAAGGAGTGGCTGGTGGATTTGAACTGCCAACCTTTTGGTTAACAGCCAAACGCTTAAACACTATGCCAGCAGGGGTCCATTTGCCAAGCAAGGCTGTAGATCTTGAAGAAAAAGTCTAGAGTCCTGAATGCCATGTCCTGCTCTGTCACTCACCAGCTTTACAACTTTGGACAAGTCTTCTAAACAATCTGAACCTCAGTTTCCCTTATCTGGAAAATGGGGTTAAAGAATCCCCCACTGGCCTTGCAGAGTGACTGTGACAGTCAAATCAGATCATACGTGAGCAAGCACCTTCTAAACTTACAAGGAATGTCACTGTGATTGGCAGGTGGTGTCTTCCGCTGGTTCTGCAGCTCTTCCTCTGCTTCCCTCCCAGTCCTTCCCTCCCTACTCTGGTTATTTTGTAAGGACAGAGTGGAAAGAAGGAAAGCAATAGGGATTTTAGAGGGAGTAGATCTTGTCCAGTTTCACATACAGTTCTTTAAATCTCTCTCCTGCATTTCCTTCACTCAGTCCCCAAATTCTTCAATTCCGTCTCATAACCTGTCTCAGGAACAGAATTAGTTCGTTCCAGTTAACCCAGGTAACCTGTCTTTCCCCCACGCCCCTGCAGGAGAGGCCATGATTGTGCTTCTGAAGTGTCTCTGAAGGGAGATTGTTGTAGTTGTTAGTTGCCGTCCAGCCGGTTCCAACTCATAGCGACCCTATAGGACAGAGTAGGACTACCCCATAGGGTTTCTAAGAAGTGGCCGGTGGATTGGAACTGTCGACCTTTTGGTTAGCAGCCGAGCTCTTAACCACTGTGCCACCAGGGCTCCGAAGAGAGATTACTGATTATCTTCTCCACAAAGTGAAGAAAGAGACAGTGCTGTTAAGAGAAGACAGCCTGAAAAGGATTCCAGGGCCTTCTCCAGGCCTGGAAGAGAACGGAAACCTGCTGATCTGGGGGGTAGAGGCTCTACCTCTTGGAAACCTTCTGGGGAAGTGGCAGGGTCATGCCAAAGCTTTGCCAAGAAACGGTGGAGCCACCGGCCTCCAAGGACCATGGGGACTTAGCAAATGAGCACATCAGTGTTTAACCATGAGGATCAAAAACAACAGGGCCTTCCCTGAATGCTCTGGATACATAAGACCCTGCACATTCTCAGAAACTGGGAGGAAAGCAGGCATTCCAGTAAAGTCTGAGACTGAATTTCCCACCACCTGGCATGAGGGCTACAACAGCATATCAAATTTGATTTAAAGTAGTAAAAGAAGTGTGATATTTCTTATGCCCATTTCATATAATTCACATGGCTGCTGTTCTTTCTGGTACATTTCTGGCAGATACATCTGCTTTCTTTGGATGCTCCAGAGTTTGGGGGAAACAGTTCTAAAGCTTGGTCTGAAATTACCTTCCGCTCCCACCTCCAGTGAGAATTTACCCAGGGAAATACCAACCCTGCAAGAATTTCCTTCATAACCTGAAACTCAAGCAGTGAGTGGCCTACCTCCCCTTCACTCACAGGTACTTCCCAGTAAACTTTGAGTGGAAACAAATGTTTTATCTTTCTTAGACACAAAGAGTTATACACAATAAGCACATCAAGAAATACATACAAAAAAATAATTAGTAAATGCTACCATAGTAAATAGCAGGCAAGAAGTCATGTTGAACCATTCTATGAACACATGCTCACAGTTTGGAAAATAGAGGAGTTACTGTCTTTATAGTACCCCCAGGAAACTGAGGCCCAGAGGTGTTAACTAACTTGCTAAGGCTTTCAAACTGTCAAATGGCAGAGTTAGAACCCAACCCTGTGTTTTATGCGACTGGGCTCCATTATCTCAATTAGCTGGTATTCTTTAGACATAAGCTTCTGTTTCTCAATTACTAACTCTGTGTGTGTGTGTGTGTGTGTGTGCTCTAGCACACTTGTGTGTGGGGGGTACTTGCACACATACACACGCACACAAAAAAGGACTCAGCTGCTGAATGTAAAACAGAGAACACAGATTTTTAAATGCAACCATTGTCATATTAAAGGTCCCTGGGCGGGCGCATATGGTTTGAGCTGGACTACTAACCTAAAGATGAGCAGTTCAAACCCACACAGAGGTGCTGTGGAAGAAAGTCCTGGCAATCTGCTTCCATAAAGATTGCAACCAAGAAAAACCTATGGAGCAGTTCTACTCTGTAACACATGGGGTCGCTATGAATTGGAATCACCTCAATGGCAAAGAGTTTTTATTGCCATGTTTGTTTAACTCTGGAAGGAGAAGCTCTGAGCTTCAGTAAGTGTCTACTGAGGTTTGGCTGAAATGTGCCCATCGGTTGATTTAATGTGATAATCAGGGGCGGGGGCCTGGTGACAGGCTGTGATGTATTGGCTGTTGTTGTGCACTTTGATGTTCCTTGGAATTTGTCAAAACTCCACTTCAGCACTCCCAAAAGTGCCATGGTGTCATCCGTCCCACTCTCTGTCTGCAGGAGCAAATGGCAGGGCTGTGGCTGCCACTCGCGCAGAGGTCAGCGCCAGGTCAGAAAGTGGCAGACCTTTTCTGAGGACAGCTGGCACGGCCACTCCCAGCCTTACTACTTCCCACCCTGGGGATTCCTGTGTCTGGGGATAAAAATCTTTGCTGTCTCTGAGTTGCAGGGGACAGTAGATCTCTCCTGTCGCAGTTTAGTCACGGGACTTCTGGACAAAGGCATCATTTTCCACACCCTCCGTCATGAGGATTCAGCAGCAGGAGAGAAAGGTGGCTGGGGGGCTCCATGGAAAGATGAGGGCACGCCAGCTGAGCTCACTGCCTCCAGAGTTTGCCTGGTCTTGGTGTAGGGCCACCAGCAGCACCCCAGATGGGGAACCGTCTCTACCGCCCCCTCTGGCAGCATGGTCACAGCAAAGGCAGCGGCAAGCCAGGATGGCGTGCTGATGCTCAGGCTCCAAGGGCCAGATGAGTCACAGCCAGGGTCTCAGCCAGCTGGAGAGCGGTGCCTGTTTCCCAAGGCTAGTATGAGTAGCACAAGGATCCTGGAATACTGCTGGCACCCAGCACTGGGGATCTGTAGCGGCTTCTAGGGAGCAGCCGATCTCTCAAAAGCCACCCTGTCCTGGAGGTGAGCAATGGTAATGTCTGGGGCAACAGAGTTAAGGAGGGGAGTGGTTTGCCCAGAAAATTCCATCATGCTTTTGAGTTGCCTCATGTTGACCTTTTGATGGGACTGAACCTATCAAGACAGTCTCAGTGGGTCGCTGTTACTGTGACATTGGAATCCTTGTTCCAATACTCCCAGCACATAAACGACATCACCTCTAGTGAGAAGCAGACCCTGAGAAAATAAAAAAAAAGCCGTGTAACTCTTCATTTTCTTGTTAGCTCTGCAAGCCTTCGTTTCCAGATCTGTGAAATGGGAGTCATCATGTCCTAGCCTAGGGAGTTGTTTTAAAAGCTAAATGGGATCACATACATTAAAATGTTTAAGCACAGTGCCTGACACATAGTAGGTGCTCTGTAAATGTTCATTCATGTCCTCCTTCTTTGCTCTCTCCCTTCCCTGGATCCAATGTCACGTCCTCCAAATGCCCAAAGTAAACTGAACACCATTTTGCAATAACTAAAGATGACATGACACGGTCAACTATGGCAAAGCCAGGGACTTGACATGGTCCTAGAGAGGCCAGAGTGCCGTCCAGTCTATCGTTGAAGACACCATATCCCAGTTCTCAAAGCAGGGGAGAAAATCATACTGAGCCCATATGGAGGGCTTATGGCTGCTGAGGGTGACAACTTGTGGAGGCAAAGAGATTTAAAATATGAGTCTTGGACAGTCCAAACTCTATCCATAGACACGGGTGCAGGAGAGAGGACCTCAGCCTGGAGAAGCCATCAATTTCCCTTTCATTTTTGCTTGAAGGAGCAGCTTCATCACCAACTTCAGACACCCAGAAAGGGCCACTTTGTGCAGCAAACCAACTATTTCTGACAAGGAAGTGGCCTGAAGGGTCACTTGGGATTAACGACTGGGGAATAATTTCAGAAAGGGGCCACAGACATCGAGACAGTTTGGCTCTCTGTACTGAGAAGGTGACGTCAACCATGCAGATAAATTCCAAAGAATCTATCACTCTTCAAGCAATGTTTTACTAGCTTGTAAAATCTCTCTGAGCTCTTTCCATACAGACAACTTCTGGGGTCTGTTCAGGGCATCCTGGAAAATTACAACAAGAGGGTATCTTTCCAAATCTTCCTCACCTAAAGCCTAAATGTCTTTCAGACTTACTCTAATTTCTTTCTCTTCTATGAATTGTGAAATGGAGAGCTTGTTCCAAGACTCAGAGTCCCTGGGTGGCGTAAATGGTTAAGCACTTGGCCACTAACTGAAAGGTTGGTGGTTCAAACCCACCCAGAGGTGCCTCAGAAGAAAGATCTGCTTCCAAAAGTTCACAGCCACGAAAGTCCTATGGAGTACAGTTCCACTTAATGTTGAATGCAGTGTAGAATAGCCTAGAAAATTACCGAACTCTCAGTTCTGATTTAAAAATGCTCCAGATTTGGATAAGGAGCACAGCATTGAAATTATTGCAGTTTGTCTCTCTGCGTTCTCACTAACTCTACTTGACAACAACTAATAACTTATGGGAGCAATGGTGGTTCAGCGGTAGAATTCTCACCCTCCATCTGGGGGACCCAGGTTTGATTCCTAGCCAATGCACCTCAAGCATAGTCACCACCTCTGTCTCAGTGGAGGCTTGCATGCTGCTATCATGCTGAACACGTTTCAGTGGAGCTTACAGACTAAGATGGACTAAGAAGAAAGGCCTGGTGACCTACTTCTAAAACATCAGCCGATGAAAATCCTATGGATCACTACAGTCTGATCCTGTTGTGAATGGGATCTTCGTGAGCGGGGAGGGGGGTGACTTGATGGCAGCTCACAACAAGAAATGGGTACTTTTGTATCCATTCTACAGATGAACAAACTGAGGTAAAAACAGAACATATAGAATCTATTTAAGGATATTCAGCAAAGCAACTTCTGAATCCATCCAAAAGGCCATGTTGCTTCGCTCCTAGACCTCTTCAGCATCATTATGCAAGAAAATAAAGTGAGACTCAAGAACAAGCAAAGAAGAGGATCAAAAAAACAAAACAAAAAGCCAAACCTCTTGCCATCGAGTCGATTCCAACTCATAGTGACCCTATAGAACAGAGCAGAACTGTCCCATAGAGTTTCCAAGGAGTGACTGGTGGATTTGAACAGCCAACCTTTTGGTTAGCAGCTGAATTCTTCACCACTGCACCACCAGGGCTCCAAAGAGGATAGACGGGTATAAATAAAATAGGAGTTCACTTGGTCTACTGAGCTTGGTTTATGCGACTCATTAAGAGAAAAGAGGATTTCCATAGAGTGGGAAGAGAGGTGAGAACCAATCAAATCCAAGAAACATTTGCCACCAGCCAAGAACACGTATAATAGAGAAAGCAATCTACTTTTATAAAAAGGTTTTGAAAATACATAACACCTTCTTACTTGATGCTGACAACAGAGCCATTAGCACAGTCTTATTATTGCCATTTTCCAACAAGCAAACAGAAGTTTGGAGAAGGTATCCTGCCCAATATCATGCAGCTAATTGGCAGTAAAACTAGACCACCCAGCAACCCAGCTTTTCTGAATCCAAGTCCAGTGTTCTTCGCCCTACATTTCAGCTATTCGTACATAGAGGTGTTAGCCAGAGCTGGTATCATTGGACACCGAAGGGAATAGTTATCAAAAGGGACCTGACCACGCACTAGAGGAGTTGATTTTTAAAGAAATATTCACTTGACACCTCCTCAAACTATTTAGATAAGACTCAAATGACAGAGGGATTCCATGGTGGGAACCGTCTAAGAAGCCCGCTTTAGGCCAGGAGAGATTCCACAACCCTTTACCTGCCTGATGAACCCCTGAAGACTGGTGTCATTCTAGGCAAGAGTCTTGTGTTCACTCTAGTGTGGGCCCAGTGTGGTCACTGAGGGCTTGGACTCAAGAGAGACCCTGCAGCCTTCCAGAAAACCCTGGGATTTTCCAGGCCTCCTACAAGCCTGGGATATGGTTCAAGGTGGCATAAAGTTGGTTCTCTCATTCTCCCAGGGTCATTCAGGGAGACCCAGACTGCTGCTCTCTGTCTTGTTCTGCACTCTCAAGAGCTGGGCCTTAGGAGGTGAAGTGTCGACTCCAGCCTTGGTTCAGGCCTCAGGAGTCCAGGCCACAGTAAAATGGCTTGTCCTGGCCAAGACAGTCATCAGCAGAAAATATCACACCCCAGGCTCAAAAGGAGGAAAACCAGTAGGCAAGGAAATCATGTTGTCATCCAAGGACAATAAAGTTTATGTATTCCCAGATGGGGGTCCTCCCACTTAATCGAAGCAGAGGCCCGCCCATTCCAGTGAAAAGAGCTTTTCTCCAGCAAAATGGGAAGGCAGCTTCTTCAGGGCTAAATTCAGACTTCACCCACAGGGGAAGGGCTGCAGCTCTTTGGGGCTGCTGGCAGAACAAGCAAATTGTTCAGTGTCCCAGCACAGAGCCCACATGAGTCTGAAATGTTCCTAGCCCAAGGGTGTGGGCTGGGCTGTCCCTGGGGCTGGCCTCTGCCTCAGGCTCGGTCACAGCTGGAGGGTGTGCAGCGTGGGTCACTTAGCTGGTGTGTCAGCTCTATTCACTTCCTTCACCAACTCAACACCCACTACTCCAAAGGCCAGGGATCAAAGCGACAGAGGATTAACAATGTGTTAGAGGGCCAAGCCTCTGCCTTCAAGAATATCTTAAAAGTATCTTGGAGATCCAACATTAAAAGGGTAATGCTTGGCAAAGTGACCAAATTAATGTACAAGATGGTAAGTTTCCACAGAAAGCAGAAGAAATTACCCAAGTTCACATAAGGCTTCAGTGGGAGAGTTGGGGTTTGGGAGCACTGGATAGATTGGGCAGGGCCGCCTCCCCCATATAAAGCTCGCAGTGTCCTCTCCCTAAGTCAGCCCTTTATCTAAGGGGCCCAAGAGCAATCACAGCAAGTGTTGAGAGGCATGACCTGTTTTGGGGAAAATTTAGTGTGGTCCCTACTAAACAAAGACAAATAAACCCCATTTGTTTCTCTCCTTGATCAAGGAATAGGGGTATTGGAGGAAGTTGGCATTTTCCCAAAGGTGCCCTACACTGAAGATCTGGCTTTTGGTCTTTAACTTTGGGAGTGTATGACAGCACACACCAGAGTGGTCTCCAATCCACTACCATCAAATCTAGTCACACTTTACAGCAGGAAGGGCTGGGGAAGCTTGGAGGTGGAGTGATAACAATCAAAACCGACTGTATCCTTCTTATCCAGCATTCCTGTAGAGATGAACCAAGCTTTGCTCAGGAAGTAGAACAAGATGAAAATTTCACCCCAGAAAATTTCCCATGCCACGTAGGCACAGCTCCAATGCCACCTCCTCAGAAGCCTCCTGCAAGTAGAGCTAGTCACCATCTCCACTGAGCCCATGTGGCCCTCAACCCTTGACTCTGTTATAGCATATATTCCTTTGTGTGGTCATTGATGGTTTACATTGGCCTCCCCTAGAGACTGGGAGCTACTCAAAGGAAGGGTCCTAGTCTTATTTAATTTTGAATTTCTAATTCCTGGCATATAGTAGGCCTTCAATAAACATTTGGTAAGTGAGTGAATGAATGATACTCAATGCTTGGATAAATATCTTCTGCATGAAGCTAAGGTTAATAGAGTTCTCTAGAAAAGGAGAAGTATCCCAGGACTACCCAGTTACCACCCTCTACTCCAAGATGGAATAAACAAGATCCCCTCCAGAGTAAGCTTCTCTTAGTGTCTGAGTATCCCCAATTGGTTGTCACTGAATGGAAAGAACTAGGCTACCTTGTGTGTTTCTTTCTCTCTCTCTTTTTTCCAGAGTTGGTGGCACTGGTTTACTCTAGCGGTTTCCCTGGAAGCAGATAGAAGCATTGTATCAAAGACCCTGTGGTCAGAGCAAGCCACACTGTCTGGAATAAAGTCCTTCAGCAACTTCCCTGCCTGCCTGTCCCTGCACCAATGACCTGGCTGCAGATAGGGGTTGTTAGGGAGTTCCTAGACTGTACTGGATATTCAGGAGATCAGTCTCTTTTAAGAACCCTCTCCACAATCCCAGTATGAAATACATACACTCACAGTTGAGCAAACAGAGAACGTAAGCATCACCTTAAGAAGTGAGAGAATTCTTAGATAATCTAGCCAAGCACAAGGAATTGTCCTGTCTTCTAAAACCCATGCCGAGGGTGTGAATATTCAAAAGAGAAGCACGCCTGCGTCATCATTCCTGAGCCAAAATCTGCTCTGTATTTCACACAGCCGGCCAGGAAAGGGGAAACAGAATGCAAATCCTAATAAAATAAAATAAAAAAGATTACTTCCATGGCAGCCAGATATTCCAAAAGAAACTTGAGCTAGAAGGCAATGTACTAACCAAGAATACCTGAATACCTGGAGATTGCTGAATGGAAGGAGGACCCGGGAGGATTTGTGTGTTTTCCTTAAAAATAAATGAATAGAAATGATTGTAAGTTGCCATGTGTATTTCAAGGCATTAGACTTAGTAGGTAGGAACCATTGCCCTCTACTGGATGGAATGTCAGAAGAGCGCCATGATTTCGTGTTTCTAGTTGCCTAGCTGTCTTTATTCTGCCAAAGGTGGAATTGATCATGGTGGTGGTGGTGGTGATGATGATGATGATGATGATGATGATGGAGGAGGGGGAGGGGAAGGAGAGAAGGAAGAAGGAGGAGGCAATAACCATGGCAAGGAGGAGACGTCTTTAGATTTCTACAGCAATCTAATGTCTTACGAAGTGCATTCACACGAATTGTCTCACTTAAGACAAACCATTACCCGGTGAAGAAGGTGATACTACAAAAAATACCTTTGACTTTAGCAAAACATTAAATCACGCATTTCCAGTTCCAGAGCCTCGAAGGAGCAAAGCTGAGATTCTGACTCTGGCTTTCTGAACTGAAGCCCTGCAATGGTTTTCCTCCACTACTTCATTGGTGGGCTTTATTTATATTTACTTAAATTCAGTGTTTTGGAGGGAGAGTTTTGAAAGCCTCTTTTATGTATTAAAAATATAATTCACTTATGCACTCATTCACAAACATTTTTTTAAACCCCTGCTATATGCCTGGCTCTGGCTATGAGCTGGGGAATAGCAAAAAACAAAACAAAGTCTCAGCTCTCATGGAGCTCTCACGGAAGGGACAGACAGCAAACGAGGGAACAAATCAATAAGGAACTTTACATGACAAGGTGATAAGCGGTTGGGAGGTGATAAAGCAATGGCCCTGAAGTGGGAATGAGCTTGGGAGAGGATAAATGATGATAGCTAGAATTTTCAGAAAGGTGACTTCTAACTGAAAAGGACCAGCCTTGGGCTTCCCAAATATAAGTCTGAAAACCATTGGTAGATACCAGAAGCGTGGTCTGCGAACTGTCATTTGCTCGGACACCCATTTAAGAGCTTCCTAAAGTATGCAGGTAGAAAAGAACTCCCCTAAAAATATGTATATATATTTTTCTATCAACAAGCATTAAGAGAGATCCTTTCTAAAATATTGATATGACTGCTATGCATTTAAACTTATTCAACTAGTTACATGACTTGAGCGATACCCATGCTAATAGTCCACCTTCTAGCTATACAAATAGTCTTCGTCTTGGTTCTTCAAGAAGCCATACATCCTTGAGAATGTTATTTTACACTGATCATCTTATCTGAAAAAAATAGAAGGATTTGTCACTACACACCTATTAAACCAAACCTGGTGCCATTACGACCTCTGACTCATGGTGTATCAGAGTAAAACTACACTCCATAGGGTTTTCAAAGCTGTGACCTTCTGGAAAGAGATCACCAGGCCTTTCTTTCGAGACACCTCTGGGGGGTTCAAATCACCAACCTTTCAGTTAGTAGTGGAGTGCTTAACTGTTTGAGCCACCTAGGGACTCCACATACCTATTAGAATGGCTAAAATAAAATACTGACGATACCAAATGTTGATGGAGATATGGAGATGCTGGTCTCTGACAAACAGTCTGGAAGTTTCTTTAAAAATTAATCACACAATTACCATTCAACAGCAATTGTACTCCTGGGCATTTATCCTACAGAAATGAAAACTTAATGGCCATAAAATCCAGTACATAAATGTTTATAGCAGATTTATTTATAACAGCCCAAACCTAGAAACAACGAAAATGTACTGCAATGTGTGAATGGTAGATCAAACTGTTACCTTCATACAATGGGATCAGGGACGGATTACCAAGTAAGCAATGTATGCATATGCTTACTTGTGCATACTTACTAATCTGTAGTACACAATTTCACCTGGTTTTTTTAATCACATCAAATGTGGTGAAACCCATGTTAAATTGTGCACTACAGATTATTAAATAAACACAATTAAGCCCGAGTGTACATTGCTTACTGGTTAATCCACCCCTAATGGGATACTACTCAGCAATAAAAAGGAACAAGCTATTGATACATGCAACAATTTGGAGCAGGAAGAAAAGCCAATATCAAAAGGTATAATTCCAATTATATCATATTACATAAATGTCAAAATTATAGAGATGGAGAACAGCTTAAGTGGTTGCCAGTGGCTAGGAAAGGGAAGGAGGGTGTGACTGTATAAAAGGGAGCACAAGAGGATCATTTGTGGGGATGGAACAGTTCTGTATCTTAATGTAGGGGTAGTTATACGAATCCACACATCTGATAAAATGTCATAGAATTATACACAAAAGAGACATACAAAAAAAATGAGTGTGTATGAAAATATGAGTGAGATCTGCAGTCTAGATGATGGCTTTGAGCCAATCCACTTCCATGCTTCCTTATGCACTCTAGTTATATAAGAAGTCATCACTGGGAATAAACTAGGTGATAACGGATGCTGGACCTCTCTGTACTCTTTTTGCAACTTACTGTGAGTCTATAATTATTTCAACATAAAAAAAAATAGAAGAAGAAGAAGGCAGCCTTGGGACTGCCAACTGACCCACCACTTACTCAGGCCCTGCTGTTCCCTGGAAACAGGGGCTTCCTGGAGTCCTGGGGTTTGGAGGTGTATAAGGTGTGCAAATAATCTGGCAGTGACAAAGACATCATGTGATAGGAAGCAGTTGTTTTATTTTTGTAAGAAATAAAAACCAAAAAAACCAAACCCGTTGCCATTGATTTCGACTCACAACAACCCTACGGGACAGACTAGAACTGCCCCACAGGGTTTCCAAGAAGCAGCTGGTGGATTTGAACTACCGATCTTTCGGTTAGCAGCCGAGCTCTTAACCACTGCTCCACCAGTCTCCTGTAACAAATAAAGAAGGGAGAAATCAGGATCCAAAGTGAATACTGAGTTTTCAGATCAAACAGAAAGTTCTGCATGGGAAACTCAGTCAACACAAGAGCTATCAGCCCATGCAGTAGAGACGAGAGAGTGAGGACAAGGGCAATATTAGGCTGGGGCAGATCCTTCACCCTTTGATTTCTTCAATGCTGCTCCTCTGAGGTCCCTAGGGCCTGGGGCAGTGTCTTAGGCTGGGTTCTCTAGAGAAGCAAAACCAGTAAAACATATAAATATATATATATAGAGAGATTTATATTAAGGAAATGGCTTACACAGTTGTAGAGGCTGGAACATGGGTCAAGCTGGAGGCTTCTCCTGATTCACGGCCATAGGGGCTGGTGAGCCCAAGACTGGCAAGTCAGACGGCAGGGCTCTGGCTCATAGCCTGCGAAGTCCCAAGAACTGGAGGTCATATGAACAGGAGCCAGCTGCAGGATGTAGAGCAAGCAAAAGCCACGAGCCTGGCCAGAAAGTCCACTTATATTGGATGCAGGCCACACCCCCAAGGAAACTCCCTTTCAACTGATGGACTACTCACAGCAGATCCCATCATGGAGGTGATCACATTATATCAAATCTTATCATGGAGGTGATCACATCATTATACCACTGCCAAATTACATCATAACTGCCAAACCACTGAGAATCATGACCTAGTCAAGTTGACACAGAACCTTAACGATCAGAAGCAGCAATAGTCCGAGAGCTGTGACAACTCCCAGAACCCCTGAAGGGTCCATCCCAGCAGCTGAACCTCTGGTGCTGGCTCAGGTGGCAGCCACTCTCAGAGCTGGGGCCACAGGAGAAAGAGCATGGAGAGGACATGGACAGGGGCGCTTTGGGGGCACTTGGGAGAGCACTTGGGAGGCTGGCACTGCTGTTAGGTTTGCTGACAGGACATCTTGGTGGGAATTCAGTCAACTCTGAAAGACAATAATAAAACGATGGAGGGATGGGATTAGCTAGCTGTCAGAACTATTCCAGCCCTAATATGCATTTCCATGAGTCACCTAAGCCAATCTAGTCACTGTGATTCAGCGTTCAATTGTGCCTTTTGCTCTCAGCTTCCTGGCAGCCAAAGTGAAATCACCTATTTCTGTGCCAAGCGTTTGACATTCATCATAGACAGCTTGTATTATTGACTATAGTTTTGAGTATCTTGTCCTACAGCTAAATTACAAGTTCCCTGAAATCAGAAATGGTTATTTGTAATCTTCAGTATCTTTTACTTAGTAAGTATAACTGTAGAGTTTAATTGACCAGAACTTACTGATTAAAAAATAAAAAGGACCCAATTCAAAATGTTGATAGGTTTGACCACTTGACTACATAAAAATTTAAAAGTTTTGTAGCATAAAAATTACCATGAAGTAAAAGATTAATGATACACTAGGCAAAATATTTGCAAAACATATGGAGGATAAAGATGATAGGCCAGGTATGAATGAGCAATTCACAAAACAAAACCTACAAATGGCCAATATCTATCTGGAAAGATAATCAGCCTCACTACTGAAGATTTGAAAATTAAAACTATGAGATGCTGGCGTTTTGGTTTTGTTTTTATGGAACAAATCAGCAGCAATTAAATCAGAATATATAATGTTGATAATGATGTGGAAAAATGGATATTCTCATACCATGATGATGAGATTGTAAATGATGGTGGTGGAGATGGAGTAAACTTTGGTAGTAGGGAACACAGTCTTAAAAATGTGCCCAGTAGTTCCTGTCTTATGGATTTAGCTTAAAAATGACAATAATTAGAGTACAAAGAGACATACACAAGGATAGTCATTACAGAATTGCTTGTAAAAGTGTAATTTAGAAACAAACTAATTATCCATTAATAAAGGAATGGATACATAAACCATAGTATTTCTATTCAAGGGAATATCATACCATAGTTAAAATGAATAAAGTAGACCTACATGCACAACTCCTTCTCGACATTTTGGCTAAGATCAAGTATAGAACTGCAGGGATAAATCTTTAAAATATACTATCGAATTGAAAAACCACGTTGGAGAAGGAAATGTACAGTGTAATACCATTCATATAAATTTTAAAAACAGTAATATTCTACCCACTATATATTGTCAATAGCTATGCAGTAAAACTATAGAAAAAAACCCAGAAAACATCCTCATCTACTTCAAAATTATGTTTGATGAAAAGGGATAATTTAGAAATGAATGCAAATGAGGCTTCAACTGTTTCTGTGATATTTTATTTATTTAGAAAAAAAAGATTGGAAGTGAAAAGGAAGATTAAATGAGAAAATGCATGTAAAGTACTCAGCATAGTATCTGACATATAGTAATGCTTAATAAATGGAAATATAAGTTATCTTAATAATTATAAATGTGGAAGGTGGCTGAGGTTTACAGTCTAAGACAGGAGGTCTGAACTTCCTGGGGAAAACACAGACTGAAGAACAGGCCCCAAGGTTTGAGCATGAGTAAAAGGGGGAGTATGTATTGAGAGGCTTCCTGTGTGCCAGGAATTGTGTAGGTGTGTGATATCCTTTGTCTCATTGAGTCCTCACAACAACCCTCAACGTGATTTCATTGGGCCCATTTCACAGACCAGGAAACTGAGGCTCAGTCAGATTATGTAATTTGGACAAGATCATACTGCTATCAGTGGAAGATCTAGACTGTAAATCCCTGCTGGTTGGTTTGATGCCAAGTCTCATGTTCCTTACATTGGAGCACGTTGAATCTAGAAGTGAAGAAATAAAGGAACTTTCTACACAGATGCTGGAAGGGTATGCAAAGAAAGGCAGGGTGACAGAGGGCCTCCACCGTACCATAGCTTGGAATGGATTTGCCCTTGAATTTCCTGCTCGCATTTTCTCAGAAGCTGTCCCAGAGCTGGGGACTGGGTCACTGACCTATTAAGCAAACTTCCCTGCTGACAAACCTGAGGGCTTCCCGCATGGGACACAGAGTGAGTAGGAAGTCGACCAGCAGATCCCAGCAGCCACAGCGTAATCAGCAGATTTCTAGCAACACTCTACCCCAGAGGTTCAGAGGGCTCCCTGGTTTCTCAGCTTTCCTGAGGACAAATGAGAAGTAGACAAAGACAGCCTAGCATGAAAAACAAAGCCCCGGACTTGGGAACATGTGATTTGTGAAAAGTTTTTACTTCTCCTTTGCTGTTAAAAAAAAAAAAAAAAAAAAACTAAAGTGTAAGTGTAGGGTAAGTCGAAGACAGTGCTAATGTTATTGCAGATAATAGGATTATTTAGCTAGAAACTGCAAGAGAAATAACTGAAGAACCATTAGAGTAGGAACATTTAATAAGCCGTGATTATAAAATAAAAAGCTGCATACCAACTGAAGCTGAGAGGAAAAATTATCAGTTTAACACCAACCAAATATCCTTTTAGGGACGAGATAAACATAACATTATGAGGCACTCTTGGAAAAAGAGCCCTCAGGGCACAAGTAGGTGGCGTAGGAGCAAGAGCAGGAGAGCGTTAAGCTGCCCTGCATTCTAAATGAGCAGTGCAGTGGGTTGAACGGTCGTCCCCAAAAGATATGTCCACCCAGAACCTGTGAATGTGACCTTATTTGGAAAAAGAATCTTTGCAGATGTAATAAAGTTAAGGACTTGAGATGAGATCATCCTGGGTTGGGTTGGGCCTAACTCCAATGGCAAGTGTCCTTAGAAGAGAAACAAAGGAGAGAAGACACAAAGAAGTGACAGTGGTGTGAATACAGAGACAGAGATTGGAGCCATGTGTCCACAAGCCAAAGAATGCCAAGGATTGCTGGCAGCCTCCAGAAAGTAGAAGAGAGAGGTATGGAATGGAATCTCCCTTAGAGCCTCCATAAGGAACCAATCCCGCCAACACCTTAGTTCCAGACTTCTGGCCTCCAGAACTGTGAGAGAATAAATTTCTGTTGTTTTAAGACACCTGGTTTGTGGTAATTTGCTACAGCACTCTAAGCAGGAATTGGGACTTAGGGCAATGGAGCTTGGGGGAGGGAGGAAGAGGAAGAAGGAATAAGAAGGAGTCCAGTAATTAGGCAAAAGCCTAGAATCTGCCTAGAAATTAACACTGCTAAAAATGCTTTTCCAAGATTGGAACCATCTACAAATTTCCAAGGACATGGGTAACTAGTAGGCTGAATAATGGCACCCCAAAAGTTAGCCACATCCTGACCTCTGAAATCTATGAATGTTACCTTAAATGGAAAAAGGGACTTTGCAGATGTAATTAAATTAGGAATCTTGAGATGGGGAGATTATCCTGGATTATCCAGATGGACCCAAGTACAATCACACATACTCTTATAAGAGGGAGGTAGAGGGAGACTTGACTACAGCAGAAGAGAAGGTAATGTGACCACAGAGGCAGAGATTGGAGTAATGCAGCTATAAATCAAGGAATGCCAGCAGCCAGCAGAAGCTGGAAGAGGCAAAGAACAGATTCTACCCTAGAACCTCCAGAGGGAGCATGGCCCTGCCAGCACCTTGATTTTGACCCAGTAAAACTGACCTCAAGGAGCCCTGGTGGTGCAATAGTTAAGCGTTCGGCTGCTAACTGAAAGGTTGGAGGGTAGAACCCATCCAACCGCTCCATGGGAGAAAAGAGCTGGTCATCTGCTCCCGTGAAGATTACAGCCTAGAAAACCCTATGGGGCAGTTCTACTCTGTCCTATAAGATCACTATGAGTCGGAATTGACTCGATGGCACACAATAACAACAATACTGACTTCTGGCCTCCAGAGTTAGGAGACAATAAATTTCTGTTCCTTTAGGCCATCAAGTTTGTGGTAATTTGCTACAGCAGCCACAGGAAACTAATATAGTAACTAATATTCCATTTTGAGAAATTTGCTGTGCTGTTTGGCACCTCATTCCAGTATTATATGTGAGTATTATATGCTCATTTTATCTTTGTTTATAAAAATGAAATATTGGAAATAGTCAAGAATATCTATCTTAGTTAAATAAATAAATTATGATATTCTGTTAAATGGAGTACTATGCAACTGTTAAAAATAAAATAGCAGAAGTATATTTACTGACAGAAATATGCTCATAATATGGTTACCGTTAACCAAAAAGCAACACCAAAAAACTCACCAGCTATATAATAATTTTTTTTAGATTTTAATTTTGACCACTTTGGAATTTATTCTGGTATATTGGCATGAGGTAAAGATATAAATTTCTCTCTTTCCACTTGGCTACTGTTATGGATTGAATTGTGTCCCCTAAAAATGTACGTCAACTTGGCAAGGTCATGATTCCCTGTATTGTGTGGTTGCCCACCATTTTGTGATCTGATGTTGTAAATCCTGTCTCTATGATGTTAATGAGGCAGGATTAGAGGCGGTTATGTTAATGAGGCAGTACTCAATTTACAGGATTCTGTTTTATCTTGAGTCAATCTCTTTTGAGATAAAAAAGAGAGAAGTAGCAGAGAGGGGAGGGACCTCGTACCACCAAGAAAGAAGTGCCAGAAGCAAAGCGTGTCCCTTGGACCCGGGGTCCCTGTCCTGAGAAGCTCCTAGACCAAGGGAAGATTGATGACAAGGGCCATCCCCCCAGAGCCAACAGAGAGAGAAAGTCTTCCGCTAGAGCTCACACCCTGAATTCGGACTTCTAGCCTCCTAAACTGTGGGAGAATAAATTTGTTTGTTAAAGCCATCCACTTGTGGTATTTCTGTTATAGCAGCTAACTATAACTAAGAGAGCTACCCATTTCATGATTTGTTCCAACACCGTTTATTGAATAGTGGATGCTTCCTCCACTGACTTGGCATATGTTGAATTCTCATATATTCAGGTTTACTTCTGGACTTTTCATTCTGTTCCATTGGCCTATTGCTTATTCATGCATCAGTACCACATTATTGCTAGTACTGAGATTTAAAATATTCTTTAATATCTGATAGAACTAGCCTCACCCATTGCTCTTTTTTTCTCCCAGAATTTTCCTGCTCTTCTTGCTTTAGAATAACCTCATCTAATTTTTAAAAGCCCTGTAGGTGTTGTGGCTGTGTTAAATCATAACTAACTTAGAGGAAATTGACACCTTTACAATGTTGAGTCTTTCTATCCAAGAATATGGTATACCTCCCGTTTGTTCAAGTAAGTGTGTATATGTTCTTCAGAAGTGATTTTAAAGTTTTTTTTGTATCATTTTTTGTTATCTGTATGAAGTTTATTTATAAGTGTTTTATCTCTTTTGTTACTATTAAACATGGGGTACTTTTTTCATGATACTTTTTAAGTGATTGTTGTTTTATATATGAAAGCTATTGACTTTATTAACTTGGACCCTGATATGTTACTGAATTTTCTAATTTTTAACTGTTTTTCAGGTGATGCTCTTAGGTTTCACAGATACACAATAGTGTTGTTAGCTGCTATCAGGTTGGTTCTGACTCATAGTGACCCTGTGAACAGAACAAAACGTTGCCCAGTCCTGCGCTGTCTTAGTCATCTAGTGCTACTATAACAGAAATACCACAAGTGGATGGCTTTAACAAAGAGAAATTTATTTCTTCACAGTAAAGTACGCTAAAAGTCCAAATTCAGGGTGTCAGCTCCAGGAGAAGGCTTTCTCTCTCTGTCGGCCTTCTCATCAATCTTCCCCGGACTAGGAGCTTCTCTGTTCAGGGACCCCAGGTCCAAAGGACCCACTCTGCTCCTGGCACTGCTTTCTTGGTGGTATGAGGTCCCCCCACTCTCTGCTTGCTTCCCTTTCCTTTTATCTTTTGTAAGATAAAAGGTGGTGTAGGCCACACCCCAGGGAAACTCCGTTTACACTGGATCAGGGATGTGACCCTAGTAAGGGTGTTACAATCCCACCCTAATCGTCTTGAACATAAAATTACAATCACAAAATGGAGAACAACCACACAATACTGGGAATCATGGCCCAGCCAAATTGATACAGATATTTTTGGGGGGACATAATTCAATCCATGACATGCACATCTTCACAATCATTGCTATGTCTGAGTCTATTGTTGTAGTCACCACGTCAATCCATCTCATCGAGAGTCTTCCTTTTTTTGGCTGACTCTTCACTTTACCAAGTATGATGTCCCTCTCCAGGGACATCATGTCCAAAGTATGTGAGACATAGTCTTGCCATCCTTGCTTCTAAGGAGCATTCTGGCTGTACTTCTTCCAAGACAGATTTGTTCGTTATTTTGGCAGTCCATGGCATAGTCAATATTCTTTGGCAACACCACAATTCAAAGGCATCAATTCTTCTTTGGTCTTCCTCGTTCATCATCCAGCTTTTCCAAGCATATGAGGCGATTGAAAACACCATGGCTTGGGTCAGGCGCACCTTAGTCTTCAAGGTAACATCTTTGCTTTTCAACACTTTAAAGAGGTCTTTTGCAGCAGATTTGCCCAGTGCAATGCATCTTTTTATTTCCTGACTGCTGCTTCCATGGGTGTTGATTGTGGACCCACGTAAAATGAAATCCTTGACAACTTCAATCTTTTCTCCATTTATCATGGTGTTGCTTATTAGTCCAGTTGTGAGGATTTTTGTTTTCTTTATGTTGAGGTTTTATCCGTACTGAAGGCCGTAGTCTTTGATTTTCATCAGTAAGTGCTTCAAGTCCTCTTCATTTTTCAGCAAGCAAGGTTGTGTCATCTGCATGTCACAGGTTGTTAATGAGTCTTCCTCCAATCCTGATACCCCATTGTTCTTCATATAGTCCAGCTTCTCGGATTATTTGCTTAGCATACAGATTGAATAAGTATGGTGAAAGGATACAATAATATCCTCTGTAAATAGTGATAGTTATATTTTCTCCTTTCCAATTTTTCTAACCATATTTTTTTATCTAGTCTGATTCCATCAGTTTATACCTACAGTAAATGAAATACAAGAGTGGCATCTATGTAATATTTCTGACTTTGGTTGGAATGCTTTAAGTATTAAGTGTGGTAGTGTCTTTTGAGCTTGAGATAGATGTCAATGATAGTATCCGACTGTTACTAATTTATTAATTAAAAACTGCATATGGTTTTATCAAGAATGGGTATAGAATTATGTCAAATAATTTTTCAGCATCAATGAAAATAAATTTTTCTTAGATTAGTATGATGAATTATATTTGTAGATTTCCTAATATTGAGCCTAACCTGCGTTCCTAGGAAAATACCTACTTAGGTATAATATATATTCTTTTAATGTGCTGTTGAATCATACTTGCTAATGTTTAATTTAGGATTTTAGAATCAATATTCATACGAAAGATTACTCTTTAATTTTTTTGTGGTCTTTTTGGAGTTTCGTTCTCAATATAATGCACTTTATAAAAAGAACTTATAAGTTGTTCTTCTTTTTCTATGGCCTATGCTTTTTCTATGCTACGGAATGTTTTGTTTAAAGATGTGGTAGGACTGCCCTGTGACACCATCTGCACCCAGTGGTTTGTGCTGGGGGATTAATCTTTAAGAATTTTCTCTATTTCTTCTGTAGAAATTGATCAGTTTGAAGTTTCTTTCTCTTCTGGGGTCAGTTTTGAAAAGCTATGCTTCTTGGAAAATTGTCCACTTCATCCAGGTGTTCAAATTTAGTTGATACATTTGAACAAAATAGTCTTTTATGATTATTTTAATTTCCTCCAGTTCTCTTGTTATCTCCTCTTTATTATTTCACATTTTTTGTAGAAAAATAAGTCTTTTTTTTTAAACTTAAACTCAGAGTAGAAAACGAAAACTCTTCTAACTACCACGTAACATCCAAATCAAACCAAACCCATTGCCATCGAGTTGATCAGAAGCCATAAAAAGAAATTCTACCACATAAAATAATAATAAAAAAAAAATTGCATAGCAAAAAAAAAACCCACCATAATCAAAGTCAAGCATTTCATAACAAAGTGGGAAAATATTCCCAACTTACATAACAAATAAAGAGCTAATATCCCTTCCATGTGTATGAGATATTTAAAAAGAGCATTTATAAACAGATAGGAAGAAGATTAAGCCAATAGAAAAGTTAACAAAGGATATGAACATGGTACTGAAAAAAAATTGTGTATGGTTCTTAAACACACAAACAGATGCTCGCTTCACTCATAAGAGAAATGCACATTTAAACAAAACAAATACCATTTTGTTTTACATATATCGACAAAATGTGCAAGTTTGATTACATGCTCTTTGGGGGCCAGGCTGGAGAAAACAGGCCATCTCATACATTGCAGGTGGAAACAAAAATTCATACAATATCTAAAGAGGGAAATTTGAGAATATCCATCAAAAAATAAAAATGCTTTGACCCAGACATCCCACCTGCAGAAATACATGCTAATTTCTGGGACAGCCAGGAGCCACAGCCAAATGCAGCCTCTGACCCCATCCCTGCTTACGTCGGGTTCCATACACTCTCACCAGATGGGGACAGTTTTCACACAATGAAGGACAGGAGCTACAGCGGGTTCTTGCTACTATTGCCAGAATAGTTCTCACAGCTGTTTTTCTTTCCCGGGTTTGACAGTGAGGATCTCGCGCTGCTCAACAGACCCAGCCATCTGATGCCGGCAGCAGAACACCTCTAAGTCTTCAAACAGTGAAAAACCACGAACGAGAAGTGTACGCCCACCACTAATTGCTTTAAGATGTGATGTGGATTAGAGTTGGCCTTCCCGCTTTTAGTTCAGACCACTCTATTTATCTTGTTACCCAGGGATGATTACCGTCAATTTTGTAAATTTTGTTGACAACTTGCCCCTTCAGCTTGCCGCGTTTCTAGAGAAAGCATTTGGTCGAAAGTGCCCACCTTCTTATGATTTAAAAAAAAAAAAAAAGTTGTGGTCGCGTCAACTCTGACTCATGGCGATCCCATGTGTCACAGAGTAGATTTGTGCTACATAGGATTTTCTTGGATGTAATCTTTACGGGGAGCCCTGATGGTGCAGTGGTTAAGAGCTTAGCTGTTAACCAAAAGGTTGGCAGTTCAAATCCACCAGCTGCTCCTTGAAAACCCTATAGGGCAGTTATACTTTGTCCTATAGGATCACTATGAGTCAGAATCGACTCAACAGCAATGGTAGTAAGTAATCTTTACAGAAGTAGATTGCCAGGCCTTTCTTCTGAGGCACTACTGGCTGGGTTCAAAATGCCAACCTTTACGTTCATAGTTGAGCGTGAAGTGCACCCCTCAGGGATCTTTTGATACTTCACTAACAACTTGTGCACATTGTCTTCTGTGCGTTTTCATAATTTCATATTCTGAGCAGTAACGTTAAAAATGACATGAAATGAAAGTGGAGTAATTTGAAAAAGGAAGTGATAATGATGGCAAAAAAATGCTAAGTGTGCTCAACATCACTAATTGTACATGTAAAAATGGTTGAATTGGTCAATGCTTTGTTATATATATATTTACCACAATAAACGACAGTGGGGGGTGGGGGGAGTGACATGAGCTTTTTTTTAACCAAAAATGGCCGTGATCCTAGTATAACATATTCTGTTTCCATCTCATTCCTCATCCCTCCTCCCTCTCCCCCCCAAATCAGTGTAGCCCTTCCTTTTCTCTTGCTCTGCTATTGGAATAAAAAATAACCAGATGTTGGGTCCTGAGCTGATAGGAAAAGCAGGCTTCAAAGGGTTAACTCCTTTCCCCCCAACAGAATGAAGCAGTTTCTTGCTGACCCAGTGTGAGATGGGTTGGACCAAATTCAATTTAGCTGCAGTCAACAGGAAAGTAAGAAGAAAAATAGGATTTAACAAACAAAGCATTAAAAAAAAAAAAAAAAAATGGAGTCCACAGGAGGAAATAATTATTTGGGCAATTGTTCACTTTGTTAAGGGACTGTTCTGTATGAATATCTATCAGGATGCAATGCTGTGTCCGTGGTTTCTCCACAGCACCCTGTCTGGTCTAATTAGTTACAAAAGTGGTTCTTCAGGCTGAAGAAATCTGCAATTGTGTTGCGTTTCAGGGGAACGAACACATATGTCATTGAAGTGGAGTCTGGTACCGACTTACTCTGGTGAAAGCTCGAGTGGCTGGCCAGAATGGAATCAATACGAAAGGAAGCTCTGAATGCCAACAGAAGTGGTTTACAAAAATAATTCACTGACCATTCCATCTGCCTCGGATTAAGTGTGTTAAATGGTTCAGTTCACGTTAACATTTCAAATATATAGATATACATAAATAAACGAAACCACATATTTTTATCAAATATTTGCATTTGAAAACCTCCACTAACACCCACAGACCTCAGACGGTGCTCTTTCATTTAACCATGTCCTTTCCCCCTTAGAACATTTACATTAAAAACATGTAATCTGAAAGCAAACTCGGATTGTCCCACTAGAGAAGAGTAAACCCCCTTTGGAAAGGAAAGTGAAAATAATATTTTCAGAATAAAAATCCTTCGATCTGTAAAAGGAGTTTTATAGCTCAGCCTCAGGAAAGTCAGCCAAAGTTTCGATTGCCATGGGAACAGAGGGGTGTCTTGAGAAACCCAGGTTTAGCAGATTAATTTATTCACTGTCCCAGAAATGGGTGCTGGAATCAAATCAATAACCTGGTGATATGATCAAAACATCAATCTGCATGTAAAATCCACTGAATGCATTTTTAAATCGTATAAATCAGAAATCTAAGAAAGTGATATGATATCAGATAAATAGCTAATAAAATTATCAACATGTATTGAGTACTTACTAAGCTAAATGCTTCTCATTTAATCCTTACAACCACCCTGTGAGATAGATATCTTATTACTACTTCTATTTAACCAACGTGGGAACTGAAGCACAGAGTGGTTAAGTAACTTGCCCAAAGTAACACAGCCAATAAGTACAGGAAGCCTGGATTGGAATCCAGGCAATCTGTCTCCAAACCATGCTCTACCCTGCTCCCTATATACATGAATCAGGCAAGAAAGAGGGCAAACAGGAATCCAGAGCAGTTTCCCAGAACAGGTCCTAGGAGCAGAGAAAGAAAGATCCACCTGCTTATCTGCAGGCCTCAGACCTCCTTCACCTTCCCTCTTCGTCCATCCCTGCAGCCAGCACACAACAGGTTATGGGGCCGTCACCCTCTGTTCTGAAGTGAAGGGGCCCTCCCCTCCCACTTGTTTTGCACTGCAGGCTCTGCTCTGCCCTCCCAGTGATTTCAGTGCCTGCCTAGACCCGGGCCTTCCTTCCCCTCACCTGTGATGAGGAAGCAGCAATGGGATGACTTGGCGAAGCTCAGCAGGGAAAGGAGACTGACTCCTTCCCTGGAAACAATTCCTGTGCCAGGCTAAATTCAAGCGCTGCAAGTAAGCATGAGGGGTCAAGTGACTCTGATGCTTTGGCGTCCCTGAAGTGTCACTTGATCCGTGGATTCCGGGGTATCTGGAAAGGAAGTAGAGGGTGGAGCAGGAGGGCAAAAGAATCATGTGAGAGCCCCTACCATGTGCTCTAAGTCCCTGGGCAGTGCAAATGGTTAACAGGTTCAGCTGCTAACAGAAAGGTTGACAGTTCTAGTCTACCCACAGGCACCTCGGAAGAAAGGCCTGGAAATCTACTTCCAAAATATCAACCATTGGAAACCCTGTGGAGAACAGTTCTACTCTGACACACATGAGGTCAATTCTGTGAGTCGGAGTTGACTTGACAACTGGTTTGCCATGTGCTCACACAATGTTTACCATGATAAGCATCTCACTCATGCCACACATAAAATCTGTGATTACAGATGATGAAACTGAAGCTCAGAGAGTTCAAGTGACTTGCTCAAAGTCACACAGGTAGCGAATAGCAAAGTTAGATTTTGAACTGGGTTCTGACTCCAAAGCCCACGCTCTGTTCACTCGGGCAGCCTCTAAGGCCACTTTGCACAAATTTGCCAAAGATGTCTTATTCAAGACAGTTTGCTGCCAACTACCAGAAAACTGTCATAATAATTATAAAAATCAACGAGATGAATGACTCCTTCATAAGGGGTAGCCCTGATGCGGGGGGGCAGGAATTCCTGTCACTGAGCACACTCTCCGTGCCAGGCCCCATGTGGACAGACGGCATTAACGTCCTTTAACGGAATAGTCTCTACATGGGCAGATGCACGTCCCGGCTTAGTTAGCACTGGGAGTGAGCTCAGGCAGCTCTCTGTTCAGGCTGAGCAAAGCTCTGTGGAGAGTTTCCAGCACTCAAGGTAACGGGAAATGTTGAGCAAAGTAGGTGAAAAGCCTTGTCAAATATTTCCATTTACCTACTTTGTCTGTCTGAATAAGTGTCATTAATTCAAACCATTTCAAAATTGGGCTTGATGATGTGTGAGAGTGGAAGCCCCTGAGCACCAGGTCTCTCGCACCACATCCTTGCTGACTCTATCTCTTGTTTGGAGCGATCAATTTAACGCCAGCAAATGTGCCGTGAATATTGCAGCTAAACTGACCACTAATGTGTACATGTCTGTGTGCGCGCATGGCAAGCAGGTGAGAGGGTGGCTGGAAGCAGCATCTGAAAGTTGCTCTTCCCTGATACATTTCCAAGACTTGACTTCCCTCCCCCGCCCCAGCTACTTCTCCTTCTCAAAGCTCCCCCCTCCCCCACTGCAAGACCCCACAAGGGACACTTCAAAGGAAGAAAAGACAGATGAGTACCATCTCTCTAGGAAATACCCTGCCAAGCAACCACTTGCTTACTCCTTGCTGTTAATGCTTTTCTTATAGGCGGCAGAGTCCTTGCTGAAAGAATAGCCAGCTTCAAGCATACTGTAGACTCTGTAGCCAGGAGGAAAACCTATCCCTTTCCAACAGCAAGAGAAAATTCTAAGAGGGTAGCAATGCACAACTTTAATATTTTGGTTGATGACATGCCACAGACTGAGAGTATTTTCCATTTCCTCCTTGTCCTTTTCCCAGTGATTTCAAAGACCTTTATTAAATCTATTAAAGCCTGAATATGACTTTTTGATGATAAAATTAGATGACTTTTTTCCCCTAGCAAATAGACTAGAAAAATACATGCAATCAAATGAGCCCTGTTCCTCTTAAAAGTAGACTCCTATACGGGACTTAGACTTATTCCAATGAAGCCTCCCTCACCTCCACCCCTGAACACACACCCAATGCAGCATCTATGGGCATGAGAAATTCTTTTGGAACTGTATTCAGTACTTAGCACATCATTTTGAATATCCTTCATGGTAGCACACTATAATTTGTGGGGAAAGTCCAAGATGCTAAGTGCCACGTCTGATGTCTTCAAATAATAAAATAATAATCAAGCTGGAGCACAGTATTTGACGGTCAAAATGAAATTTGACTAGAACAAATAAGTCAATTTCATCATCTGGCTTATAAATGAGCTCTGCAGTCTACTTCAGAGCAGCAATTGCCAATGCGTTCTGAGCAGAAGGAAGCATCACTGGACTAAGTGGGATCTCGGAAAGTTGTAGAACCTCAGGGAACCTCCGTTTCCCTGATGGCAAGGCAAGGAAATTAACAGCTGTCCCCTCTGCCTCACAAGGCAGTTCCAAAGACCATGAAGGGGCTTTCAGACTCTTTAAGACAAAGAAACGTTTCTTCAGAGGTCGTTTTTAGTAAAGTCCGCTATGCAAGATAGAGCACAACAGAGCTGTTCCAGGTGGAGGGCCAAGCCCTGTCTGTTTAAACCTCTGATACTCAAACCCTAGGGGCCCTGGTAGCACAGTGGTTAAGCACTCAGTTGTTGACCAAAAGGCTGGCAGTTCAAACCTACCAGCTGCTGTGTGGAAGAGAGCTGTGGCAGTCAGCTTCTGTAAAGATTACAGCCTAGCACACCCTATGTGGCAGTTCTACTCTGTCCTTTACAGTCAGAATCAACTTGATGGCAACGGGTTTGGTTTTTGTTCCTCAAACCCTCACCACCTTCTCAGCATTCCCTGAGGTGCCTCTGAGTATCCTGCCTGCCTTCTGCACAGTGCCCAGTATTCAAATCTCTAAGCCAATTCCAGAAAAACTCTTCGTAATCTATAAATCCCAGGATAACGTGAGACTATTCTCTACAGATTTACTTTATCAGCCACAGGGTTTGTCATCTGTAGGCATCTATGGTCACTAGTAAAATAATAATCATTTTAAAATAATCATCTACTGTGGCTGACCCTGACCCTGACCTCTAACAACTTACTGTCCACAAAGGAGTTTCTGTTCTAATAATCACTACTGTGGTGCAGTGCAATGAATCACTTATATGGCTTTTCTAGCCATGGTTTTGTAACTCCCACAAATTGACTGGCTCGGCCATAGTCACGCAAGGGATTGGCTGATTTACTATGTAAATAGGAGCTTGAAAATTCACCCAGTAAGATTGAGCCCTTTGTGGTCCAGCTAGAGGCTTGGTTGGTTTTGCCATCCTGCTAGGCTTATATAAGGCTCAGTCCCTCAGAGGTTCGGGAGACCTCACTACCATCAAGAAGAGTCTAGAGTTCTTGTGCCAAGAACCTCCTAGACCCAGAAGAAAGCTATAACAGTTCGAAACATGGCACGAGAAGGTGGGCTTATTGTCCCAAGGAGAAATTGAGCCTGTGGGTGCCTCTGGGCAGGAAGCTTGCCAGCAGAACTAAAGAGCTGTGACACTTGCCCAAGCAGGACAAAGGCATGAGTGTGCCCCATGCAGGAGTTGCATGCCTCCCCTGGGTAGTGCGGCAGAAGCCACATTGGCTCTGGGGCCATGCAGGCCCTGGTAGCACGGTGGTAGCCAGAGGCAGTGGTGACGTGAAGACAGCATCTGATCTGAATCATGGCGCACCAGCCCAGTGACATGAGAATGGACTTGGGTGATCTGGGGAACAGTAAGTGATTCCTTTTGAAGAATCTGTTGTTACTGTTTACTGTTTGCTTTCAATAAACAATAATGATGGCTTTCACTTTTCCAACACTGTGTAAGCGTCTTGTGCATCTGGCTCACTAACAAATGAATGTAGCATCCATGGAATGGTTGATGCCAATGGATGTATGTGCCTCATTCATAGCAGTCTTATGGCTGCCTGGAAGTTTGAGGTACAGCCTGTCTGCATATGCAGTGCAGACAGACACTTCACACATATGGTAGGCAGAATTCTATAAATGTCCTCCCAAGGTCCTCGTCCCCAGGCTATGCAAACCAAAACTAATCTAGGTACTACTATGAAGCGGCTTTGCAGATGTTATTAAGGTTACTACTGTATGGCAATGGGTTTAATCAGCTGACTTTAAAATAGGGAGCATATCCTGGATTATCCAGGTGGACCAATGTAATCACATGGGTCCTTAAAAGCAGAAGAGAAAGGTAGATGAGTGAGTCTGAGAGACACAGTAGAAGAGGGAGGTAGAGAGATTTGAAGGATGAGAAGGATTTGACCCACCATTACTGGCTTTGAAGATGGAGGAAGGAGGTCATGAGCCATGGAATACAGGTGGCCTCTAGAAGCTAACAATGACCTCCTGCTGACAGCCATCAAGAAAACAGGGACCTCGGTCCTACAACCACATGGAACTGAATTCTGCCAACAACCTGAATAACCCTGGAAGCAGATTCTCCTTTAGAGCCTCCAGGAAGTACTGCATTTCTGCCCGTGCCTTGATTTTAGCTCTGTGTTAGACTTCTAGCCTACAGAACTGCAAGATTGGGTATTATTTTAAGTTGCTAATAAAAAATTAATACAACTACCCATAATGTTTTCTGAAATCTGCAGCCTTCTGGAGAAAACAAATCATTCTTGGTATTAGAAGATCTTGTTTCAGTCCAGTTAATTGGCAAACACATGGAGCACCCACATGCTGGGCATAAGCTGGGAGAGAGGCGGCATCACAGATAAGAGTGGAGAAGGTGTTCGTAGGGGCTAGGTTGGTTATGGCCTGTTACTTGGAAACAGCCACAGGGGAAATGATGAAGGTCTAGTAGTGGTGCTCAACTTTGGCTGCTATTAGAATCACTTGGGGAGCTTTTAAAAATGTTAATTCCTAGGTTATACCTCAAACATTGAAATTTCAGGGAGGTGGGCATTAATATATTTTAAAGCTCTCAGGTGATTCCAGTCAGAGCCAGTTTTGGAAACCACTGATCTACAGGCTGATTAGATGCGAGGGGAGGGGAAACTCTTGAGTAGCTGCAGGAAGATTTCATCTGCTGGTGGAAATTATAGAAAATGCTCGAGAACAACAGATTCATATTCAAGTGCTAGAAGGTTCCTCTGATGGAGTTTATCTTGATTTTGATGTGCATTAATCAACAGATAAAGGTGCAGACAGTGTCTGTTTGGAAACTTTCATATCTCCCAGAACGTTTAAGTGCCCAAAATGTTTGATGAATGAATTTGGTTCTTTCAGTGGTTTTCAGTTCCATTTAGAACATGGAAAGATCGCAAAGTTTCCTGGTATAAGAGTCAAGTGCACTTGTGATGGGTTCCAGCCCTCTGTTCACTCTTGCAGGGAGGAGCCTTCAGGAGCACATGGAAGGTTTTTCCCCAAAATGGGGAAGAGGGTAGAGTGGCAAGGCTGTCTCTCGCAAGACTTTTCCTTAGTCCAAAGCCTGGACACCAACAGGGCCATAATCTTAGCAGGGTTTCTTTTCAAAGATGTCAGGGCTTGAGCCACAATGGAACCCACAGTTCTACAACTTGGTCAAATGGCAGGTCTTCCCAGATTTATGAATTTCCAGAGAGTACTTTAGAATCCTTAGATTGTTTTATGCATTCTCACTATTTGGGCATCAAGGAAGGATGACCGAGAGAGAAGCCTGTCTTTCTGGTGATATATTATGTTGAATAAGGTCTGTAGAATGCATTCGCTATCTAAAGTATCAGGCCTTAGTTACCAGGTGGGTAACTTTCCCATGTGAACTTATCCTTAGGCCTTATCTCCTATTCATAAGTTGGCACACTGAGCTGGCATTGTCTGTTGCATGGGAAGCTTTCCTCACATTCCAGACACCTGAGAATCATTGCCCCTGCATGGAATCTCTCATAGTGATGCCTGCGGAAAATTCTATCAGGAGATTTTCCCACACTGCAAACATGCAAAGTTTCTCTCTCATATGGATCCATTTGAGATTGGTTTTATGACTGTGACCTGGTAGACCTCACAGTCCAGTGACCTAACTTGCTGATTACACTTTGAGACAATCTGAAAATGCAAGTTATTATTTCAAGTGTTCTTCTACTTCATATGTGTGAATCTGTCTTCATTTGGCAGACAGCCTAGACGAATGCCATTAGCATTTTGAGCACAGGTTGGCACAACAAACTTTTCTATAAAACGTTTTTTGAAAGTACAAATATTACTTTGTCAAAAGTTTTATACACTACTATTCCCTGGCCAAGGCACCGATAGCTAAAGTTCCTCAATTGTTGCTGCTGCTGTGAACTGCTTCTTGCAGCCCCCTAAGCAATCCCTTCTAATAGCCTATAAGCTTAAAGAGAAATGCAGGCACGGGGAAGCAATGTCTGGGGAGTGGAGTCTGAATATAAAAATTGTGCAACTAAAAGGTTTTTACAGTTAATGCAGCTCTTTCCCACTGAGAAAGGCTGGCTTTAAAAGCTGCCATTTCCTTTGCATTAACTAAAAATGGACACATCTGTTGGGGAGGAGGGGAGAAGACAATAGCTATTATGATAGTCGGGCAAAGTGCATGTGTGTGCATAAACCACTGAAGAAAGTGCAAAGAGAGGCGAGACTGGTGGAAAGATTGCCACGGAGTTGCTGTCAGTTATTATTTATACAGTACCATAAATGCATTGGCTGTCAAAGCCAACGACCATCTTACTTAACTGCTACCTAAGTCCTGGCAATGCGAGACCTCAGAGGAATGACTCTCCTATTTAATATTTAACCAGATGCTCCCATTTTTGAAAATATATTTTGTTCTTCATGGAGGATAAAGGCGAGAGGGGAGGCTGACTTGCAACTTCTGTGATGTATGAGCTAATGTTGAGAGTAACAGAAAAACAGCTTTTGTTCTTTTAACTTCACTGTTGATATCCTCACCACACTGGCAAACACAGTGTTTTTATTTAAATTCAAATTACTGACCTATATTATTGGACTCGTTAATATCCTGACATACGCTAAGGTGATTCCTGTGATCCCCATTATGGAGATGAGAAACCAAAGGCATGAAGGGTTTATGTATCAGCCCACGTTATGCAAGCCAGGGGCAAAGATGAACCAGAACTTGGCTTTTTGTTTCGGGTTTGAATTTAGTGGTAGAGTTTGATTTTGTCTGGACTGGTGAAGTCCTCAAGAAATTACCCAGATTACCAAATGGAAACAAAACAGCCAATTCCACCCAAAAGTCTACAACATGCTGGGTGTGGGCATCCATTTCGCCCACATACAACTGGCTGACTTTCCACCTCTCTTTCTTGAGTACTTCCTCTTCTTGTCTCAGGTACACCCCTGGCCTCTCTATTGTTTGCTATCTTTGTCCTTCATCTCTGAGCCTCCTCAGAGCTCCTGAAAGTGCTCTCTCAGATATCCACGGCTGATCACTCATGGCACAGAAGGCTCCTGCATCCCATGGCTTCTTCTTGAAACTGACTTAGATGACCATCAATTAATCAGTACATTTAACCAACAAACACACAGTAAGTAGTCACCACGAGCCGCTGGGACTCACAATGCCAAACACCATTCTCCGTCTTCAACATCTTGAAGAATGTGCTCCCCTTCATGCCTTTCTATCTTTGCTTCTGTCTGTGTGGGTGTGTGTGAGAAGTCTCTTAACAGCTCTGCCTCTGCTCATGGTGAGGGATACGTGGAAGTTGCAAGACCCTTGAAAGGCCCTCTGTTATTCCAGTGCTGTTATTGTTACAGCCAAACTGTCAAGCTCTTTCTCCCATGTCTCTCACACATCATTTCCTTTCACGCCCGTATATTTTTAATGAAAAACTTAAGAATGTAAGACAGTCTAAGAACAAGAGAGCAATATCCCCAAGAAGGAAGATTGTCCATTCTTGTTGTTCTTAGTTTACCTTAATCTCACCTTTGGGCCTGTTTAATACATCCCACCCTCCTAATGGGAAAATAAGAAAACAGAGGCAGCTTGAACAATGAAGGATTTCTCTGCTTCACTCCCTGCCTCCCCCACCCCACCGCTCAGACCCCCTAGGGCCAAGAATGACTCCCATGCCTCATGAAATTTCAGATAATATTGAGGGGAATGTCAGCATGACTTCACAGGCCTATACAGACAGCATATGCATGGCTCCTGAGGGAGAAGCGATTGGGCACAGAGCAGTCTCTTGTGCTGGGGACGGTATCAGAGGGTCCCATTATCTGGAGAAGGGATGTTAAATTGGAACAACTCCAGCTGAGAATGCAGCAAGCCACACCATTTACATGAAATATACGGTGTTGAGCCTGCCACAAAGCTGACTGGCTTTGATCTTGGTGAACTTTTGAATCATGTGTGACTAAAGAATTCTTTACAAAGAATTATTTCAGCTTTCAGAGTTAATGAAAAGCCAGCCTGCACAATTTATGGAAGCAAGAGACCAAGCATTAGAGAGAAAAAAAGGTCATAAAAATATCCCCAGGAGCCTTTAATGTGACCATCC
This sequence comes from Trichechus manatus latirostris, assembly GCF_000243295.1. NCBI lineage: Eukaryota > Metazoa > Chordata > Mammalia > Sirenia > Trichechidae > Trichechus > Trichechus manatus. The sequence continues at coordinate 4,702,312 of NW_004444073.1, forward strand.
TCATGGCCTATGTGGAGCTCGAACGCCACATTTTTCTGTCAGATTTATTGGGTTTTATTTGAATTCATTCTTCTCAGCACTGGGATTTGTGGAGACAATCTTAGGGAGAAAAGTGTGTGTGAGGCAAAATGAACCAGATTGATGACACAGAATCAAGGGCATGAGCCCCCTAATCATTGGACAGCAATCAGCCCTACCACATTACAAACCCAGTGTACTGTCCCAGGAGGAAGTTACAGAAGCTTCCAGATACCTAGGATCAATTGCTTGTAACCCTATGTAGCAAATCTCCACAAAATCAACTTGCCATTTTTATTGGGTAAAATGGTTCGGCTTCCTAACCTACCTCGTGGCAGATAAAGTATTCTCAGGGGAAAAGAAACATGGGAAGCTTGAGGGAAAGCGACCACTTAAAAGGAGAGTGCATGTCTCTCCTAAAACGGATAATGTCTGCATGAGTTGGCTGAGTATTTACTACAGAGCCATCTTCCAGAGAGTATATCACAGGATATGTATAAAGAGAGAAATTAGAGCAAAGAGGTTAAGACATGAGTCATCTCATATGTGGGAAACCATTCGTCTCTCCAGACTGGGCATCGCTCACTTTCATTCATCTTTTTCCAAGATTTTTCTTTCAAGAAGAGATTGAAGACAGCAGTGATTTCCTTGAGTTCTTCATTCTTTATGATGTAGTAATAATAACTCTAAACTCCTTCTATTTCTTTCAATAAAAAAATCGTATCTGCAGTCTATAAGCAGACTTAGTGTGAGGGGTAGTGGATCATTTTTCTATTACATGGAGGCAACATAGCACAGAGGTTAAAAGCTGGTCTCAGCATCATACCACCTTGGTTTGAATGCTCATCCTGGCTAGTTCTCCCCCTTCCCGGCTGGTGACTTTGCACTTGGAGTTACTTTCTAAGCCTCGCTTTCCTCACAGCAATAATGATAGTATCTCTCTCCTTGGGTTGTTTTAAGTACTGAATTAGACAACAGATAACAAGCTCTATCTGGTACATAGTAAACCCTCAATAAATACTAAATTACTTCCTAGAACTAGGTGTCTTGGAAAATAGATTAAATAATTTTAAGAAGTTTGCAAATTTGAGGAGCACCATGCTACTCAAAAAATAGAATAACTGGAATGCAAGTAACCTCCATTTATTACTGTACTAGAGCTTTCAATTTAATGAGTCCCCAATAGTTATTTTTTTAACATACCTGTTTGTGAGCATAATGTCAGATAATTTCATGTACACTACCTAATTTTAATTCACAGAGTAAACATATGAAGATCACCATCTTGTAGCTTTAAACAATGTTCAGTGATGTTATGTGATTAGTTCACAGTTTCAGAGGTAGGAAGTATCAGAGCTTGCGTGTAAATTCAGATTTTCTTATTCTAAGTCCAATGCTCATTCTATAACATCGTATTGCTTTTTAGCTTGCTTTCTATCGGGTCATATTCAAAATCCAAATTATGGTATGCATAGTCTTCATTAATACAAATAGCTTATGGCATTATAAAAGAAAAAGTGGAGTTGAATTTTCATTTGTCAGTTAGACAAATACATATGCTTTTGCAAATTAGGCAAACTAAATTATGTGCCTCTTGGGTAAACAGTAACAATTAAGCATGCAATTAAAAAAAATACTAACCATTATGAGTTGAACTTCAAATAAAAAATAAGTCAGGGAGTTGAGATGAGGATCAAGAAAATAAAAATGAAGATCTTCAAGAAAAGAAAGTGACTTTTTTTTGGTCAATTGAAAAGGAAATCCACAAAAACACCTCTCCTTAAAAATAACCCATCGATAACTTGTGAATTCTTCTCAGGGCTGGTTAAAAGTAAGTATTATTAAAATGCCTCAGGGGCTGTTTCTTTCTGGGTTTTACCATGTCCCACATTCCACAAAATAAAAGAAAGCTAATCTGTGAGTTCTTACCCTCTTCCAATACCATTTTTAAAAGACAGAATGTGCCCATGCTGGTCCATACTGAATTCACCACCCACATTCAGCATCTCTGGGAAAAAGACTCAAGTCCTCTCCTGGCAGAGCAGAGCAAATTGAGCAGCTCTACAGATGAGGCAAAATGTCAACGGACCAGTCCCCTCTACTTGAAGCCATGATGTCATGGTTTGGTGGGTTAAAGCAAGACCCAGAAAGTCAGCATCCTGGCTCTGGAACTTTTCCTGGGAAACCTCGGCTCTAGCCACTGAAAGGATTAGTATACTTTCTAAGAGCATTATACAAATGTAAGCTGGTATTATCTCTATATTCCCCTAAGCAAATTACCTCCCCAAATTAGAACCCCAAACCAGCATAGTCATGAGTTACAAAATGGTACCCTGACACCTGAGATGCTTAAATTGTTCTTACTGAGTATCTAACACCCAGAACCAAAGGGAGAAGGGAGTTAGATTCGGGATGAAACCGGTAATGTTCAGACTCATTACTCAGCTTGAGTCACAATCCGTAAGTTAGTAAAACAGATGCTTCCCACTGGGAATTCAGGTTTGGGACTTTTTCTATTCAATTCACTTACAATTCAGATTACAAACCATCTCTGGTATGGTTTTGTCTAGATATTTTTCTTGGAAACCTCCTTCTGTTCCCCACCACCAACCTGAATTAGCTGCCTTCCTCTTGTTCCCCAGGACCCTGAGCTACTTCAGCATTGTACTTCTGAGTTACTCATGTGTCTTCTTCAAGAGACCATGAAATCCTTGATGAAAGAGATCAGGTTTAATCTTTATAACCACAGCACAAAGAAGAGTACAGTAATAAAAATGGGCCACCTTAACTCAAGAGTCTGTGAATGCCTGGGTGTCCCTACTGAATAGAAAGCCATGATCATCGATTTGTTCTGAAGGGAGCAGAAAGGGCACTAGCATAAAGGACCTTGAGCGGCATTGAGGTCCTCACCCTGTGCCTGCTCACTCCGTGATTGGCTCTGGCTGTTGACCATGATTCTTTGCTGGGATACACACGTTACATATCAAATAGCACAAACCACAGGTGACTCCGTTGTGAAGTGTTAAAGATTCTTTTCAATAATTTTGAGTCTCTTTCAACAAAAAGTATTACAGTTTAATATTTGCCCTACTTTATCTTGAACTATCTTTACTGACTCTCCTGCCAAAGCCAATAGGAAAAAAAGTATATCTTTTCGTAACAGTTTATCTTTTATGAGAACTTCTCTGTGGCACTTACCCGTATTTTATTTGGGCACATTTGGTTTTTCCCAAAAGGACGATATCACCTGACACTAAGAAACCTAAAAAATGTGTTTACACTAAAATACTCCTAAATGGAATCTTCAAGATGACCCAAGACCAAAGGGACAGTTACTTTATTAATGCAATTCTGTTTTCTCTAAGTTTGCCCTAGTTTTGTGAAACCAGATTCTCTCACAAGTTGGGGCTGGGGTGGGAGGCAACACCAAACTTAGGTTAACTCCTTATCAGCGATAAATGATGCTAAGAGGGAAAAAGTTGACTCCATTTCGGCTCCTATCTCTGAGCTAGCTCAGCATGTGGTTGAACTTTTGGCAGCCCTGAATTAACTGCCTTCCAAGATACTGTCTTCAAGTGTCTTCTTGAGGCACCTTTGCATTCAAATTCAAGCACTTAATGGAAAGAAGAATCCCAGGACACTGTGCTCTAGCTAAGGAGACCAAGCTCATCTTAGTTTGATGACATTCTTCAGACTGCAGAAGAAAAGAAAAATTACTTTATCTGACAGCATATCCGTCAGAACTCTAAGCATTTTAGAAAAAAATAATAAAACAATAATAATATTTCCCTTCCCCTCTCATCTACTTGGTTCTTTAAGTGCATTGTTCTGTGGCTATGTTATCTAGCCTTCACCTTGGGGGAAGAAAAGACAGCTATTATGTTTTAACACACCAGTCAATTGCAGTATAGATAATCCTTCTCTTGTTCCATGAGGGACAGTGTTAAAGTAGATGTACAACTAGAAGACCAAGAACTGAACCCCTTCATACCACCACTCCCTTCCCACCCTTCTACCCTCACTCCTAACCTCAGTAACACTGTCGTGAGTTCTACATATCACTCTTACTGAGCCAGGCCCTGTTCATGGAGGACATGAAGCTATTCTCGTATTTCCTTTCTGAGGAGATCAGTTACGTTTGAAGGGGAACAATATGGTGGTGAGAACGCAATGTGAAACGTGCCTCCTCCTTGGCACACGAGGGAGATGACTCATGTCCCTTTACATATTTAAATCCTGAGATGAAAGAATGTCAGTAAGAACTTTCCTTAGGACCCTGAACTGAATAGCTGGCATGTGGGATATAGTTATGGCTGCATTAAGCCAAACGCAGCTTGTGTTAATGTAATAGATTTAAAAAACACCTGCAAAATCTTTCAGTGGCTTTTTCTCTTCCCTGCAGAACATTTAAGCCTCACCCATTTTTCAGTGTGCTGTAGTCCCATCCATCGCAATCATATGCTTTACTCCTACACCACTCCTTCCCCCTAAGCTTTGGGCTGTCAAGTTTTCTTCCTCCCCACACCTTTGGCCCACTCCTGAGTTCCTGCTTTCTCTAGGCTTTGTGTGAACCACCATGGAGTTTGCCCTCTTGATTATTTCTTATAAAGCCCTGCTAAAATTATGTGTCACAGTCTTGTCATAGTCAACTCAAATTCTGTGCTTTGTTCTTCTTTCAAAACTCTCTCATACTGTTTTTCTTTCCTTTTTTTCTTTCTTTCAAATCATTAGACGTTAGACTTAGAGACTTTATCACAATTACTCTCGACTCATTTGAATCATTGCATCCAAAGCCAGTCCTGTCAAGTATATTCACAGGTGTTCTTCTCTAATATTTTTCCCTTCCGATGAAGTTACACCAGCCCTAAATTCCCCCAAATGAGTTTTTTGTTGATGGTCTGTTTTATCTGTCCTAACCTTTTGAAGCTAATATGAGCAGCTGAAGAGTCATTGGGTGTAATTAAATTTTGTTGAATGTCAGTAAGTAGCTTTATCAGCTCTTACCAACTTTCTGGGCTGTAGGTGGTGGTAAGAGAGGTGGTTGGAGAAGCCTGAGGTGACAGACGACGTGAGGTACCAGGCTCTGAAGCTCAGCCGTGAACTCTGGAGTTGGCCAGCCAGGGAAAGGGGGCTGGGAATCACATGGTAAACCTGACAAGAAAAGGCAAGTCTGCCAAAGGCAAAAAAAGAAAGAATGAAAGAGATAAAGAGAGAGGCAGAAAGTTACCTTAGAAAGTGGGCCAGTAAAACTTAGCATCTTTAATTTAACGTGTCTTAAAACAACCCAGTTGTTACAGCTAATTCAATAATAGGTACTGATACGTGTGCCCATTAAGCAAGATTTAGCATGCAAAACTATTCTGGCCCTTGACAGGGCAGGCAACATGTTTTATTCATTTTTGTATTCCACATTGTCTAGCACAGAGATGAGACTCAATATATACACAGAGAGAGATTGAATGAATGAAGATACGTCTGTAGTTGCGAATAATAGGTCCTATAATCCCTGGTTTGGGAACCCATACCTGATATTTATTAATTTTCCTATTAATTTCAAGAAATAGGGGGAAACTTCAGTGTATTAGTTTCCTGTTGCTGCCTTTACAAATGACCACTTAGTGGCTTAAGATACAGTTCTAAAGGTCAAAGTCTGTGATCATCTCACTGGGCTAAATTCAAGGTGTTGGCAGAGCTGCAAAACTCTAGAGGAGTATCTGTTTCCTTGACTTTTCCAGCTTCTAGAGGCTGCCCATATGCCTGGACTTATGGTCCGTTCCTTCTTCTTCAAAGTGTATCACTCCAACCTCTGCTTTCTCCCTTACATTTTTCTCTCTGACTCTGATCTTCCTGCCTCCCTCCCATAAAAAACCTTTGTGATTACATTGGGCCAACCCAGACAATCCAAAGTAATCTCCCCATCTCAGGATTCTTAACTTATCAGCAAAGTCCCCTTTACTCTGTAAGGTGACATATTCACACATTTGGAAGCTTAGGACATCTTTGGGAGGCTATTGTTCAGCCAACCATATTCTATGTAAAACAACGTTTATTGCATTGTTCTTCTACTGACAGTTTTTCCAAGACTCCCTTTTCACTCAGGAAGCAATGGACAAGTGTGTTAAAGAATAATAGCTGTCTTTTTTTTTTTTCACTCCCAAAGTGAATTGAGAACTCAGAATAGAGTTTAAGAACGCACAGAAGCCTTCAAGATCCCATTCTGCCCACTTCTCTAACACTTCAAAGTGGCTGTTAAGAGCACCGATTCAGAGCCCAGCATCTCTGAGTTTTTAAGAGTGATAAAATTTAGGCAAGTTATTTGACTTTCCTGAGTATTGTTTTTTCATCTAGAAGTGGGAGAAATTATCATCTATCCCACAGAGTTATTGTGAGTATTAAACAGGATAAATAATGTAAACAGAGCCCTTAGCTGAGTTCCTGGGACATGTCGTTGTTGTTACAAAGTAGGAAGTGGTGATTAGTACTAAAAAAAATTTATATTATTATTATTAGCTTATTCAAGTCAGAAACCATTTATCAAGGAACTACTATGTACCAAGCAGTATTCTAGCCACTTGGGATACATCAATGAACAAAGTAGACAAAGATTTCTGTGCTTGTGGCATTCACATTCTGGTGGGAGACACACACACCAAGGATGGATGGATAGAAGGAAGGATGGATGGATGGATGGATGGATGGATGGATTGTCCAAATTAAAAGGTGGTAAGTGTTCTAGAAAATTTTACAAAAGCAAGATAAGGGGAATTTGGAGTCTAGGGGTAAGAGGAAATATTTCAATTTCATTGGGGGTGGATCAATGTAGGTCTCATTGGTAGATGATCCATGAGCAAGGAACTGAAGGAAGTGAGGGATTAGCATTCTAGGCAGAGGGAATAGCCAGAGCAAAGGCTTTAAGGAAGGAGAGAGGTGCATTTGAGGAGCAGCAGAAGACCTGTGTGGCTCAGAGTAAACACGGAGGAGAGTAGGTAGGACAGGTAATAGAGACTAGACCATGTAGGGCCTCATAGGCCACAGGAAGGACTTTGGCTTTTATTCTGAATGAAATGGGGAACTACTTCAGGGTTTTGAGCAGAGGAGTGACATTACCTGACTTGGACTTTAAAGGTATCCCTTTGACTGCTGTGTTGGGAATCCACTGGGAGAAGGTGAGGATAAAAGCAGGGAGCCTGGTTAGGAGGCTATAGCGGTAATTCAGAAGAGACCTGATAGAGTCTCACACCTGGGGAGGAACAGTGGAGAAAGTGAGAAGTGGTCAGATTCTGGATATATTTTAAAGATAGAGCCAATATGATTTCTTGATGGATTGGATGTGAGAGGTGAAAAAAAAAGAGAAGCGTCAAAAATAACTCTTAGTATTCTGCCCTGAGCAACTGGAAGGATGGAGTTGCCACCAGCTGAGACAGGGAAGGCTGTAGGTGAACAGGCTAGTGGATGAAGATTAACAGTTTAGGTTGGGACTTGAGTCCAAGGGGTCTATTAGAACCCAAACAGAGATATCAAGAAGATAGGTAGGTATACAAGTGTTGAGTTTGGAAATGAGTTTAGGATAGAATATCTGCATTGGAGAATTGTTGGCAGAGAGATGACATTTAAAGCCAGGAGACTGAACAAGATCACCAAAGGTGTGTAGATAGAGGAAAGGCAAGGACTGAGCCCTGGGATACTCTGACATTAATAGCTTAGGGAGAAAAATAGCCAAGGAGATGGAGAAGGAGTAACCAGTGAGTAGAAAAAAAACCAAGAGAGATAATTATCGTCTTCCATTACTCTCCCAAGTTCACGTTCTTGGTCATATATGAAGGTCCTAGCAGTGTTGTGACATGTCATATTTTGAGGAGGTTTCCTAACATGCTGTTTTCTTTAACTAGAATGCTCTTCCTCTTTCTCAACTGGTCAACTCCTTCTCATCCTTCAAAACTAAGCTCTAATATCACCTCTTTTAAGAAGCCCACCTTTATCTTCTAGTCTGATTTAGATGCCCTTCCTTTGCGCTCCCACAACACTCTGTGTGTAATTTACCGTAGCCTTATCATGCTGAACAGTAAATCCAGTTTACCTGTCTGCCTCCCCCAGTAGACGTAAAGGCAAGGTATGCTATTAGAGTGTGCTTAGCATTGAGTCCAGGGTTCAGCACGTAGAAAGTACCTAAAAAATATTTGCTGAATGAAAGACAAATATATAAATGCCTTACTTCACTCAGTAGAAATGTTCTTAAGAAATTAAATGTACATCAAAGTGCTTAGGAATTTTTCATATTTATAATCCTCTGTTAAATGAACTGAGTGGGGAATGCTACTTAAATCAACTCTGTGGAAAGCTATTTTATAAGCCAAAGAATTCTATTACACTGCAAAAAAAAAAAAAAAAAACCTCCTAATCAGCTGTTATACAAGTTTAGATTTTTGCACATACATCTGGAATTCATATCCTATTCTAATGAAATTAATTTGTGGAGATATTTTTATATTGCATTTTTACATATATTTTGTAATATACAATTATATTTGGATGTCTGAGGTAAAATTAAAATAGGGAACTAGGACCAGCACACATTGTAATGTCTCCTATGGATGTAAACTGTCAAATGAAGAATGATTAAAATTATACAGAAGTATTTAACGAAAATAAAAACATTGTGCTCAAGTCTTTCCATTAAAAAAAAAAATCAAACACCTTCCAGGAATGGTTTTTTGTTTTTGTTTTGTTTTATCATACGAGGAAAATTCTCTCTCTACTTTGAGTTTTATAATCATATTTAAGGAAACATAAACTCTGACCCTTCAGTCATGTTTAGAAAAAGTAATTTCATATGTTTATTAAATTAGAAAAAGTAATTATATCAGAGGCCAAACATGCAGAAAATAAAGACAAATCTAAGGTAAAGTCACGTCATGATCATTTCTTTGTTCTTTAGAGTAAGGTTTGACCACGAGGGAAGTTTCTGGACAAGGCGGAGTAGGTGGCTTATGTGACTGAGAAGGGATTCAAATTTTGGATCCACTTTTTAAAGGAAAATAAAATAAGAGTGGGGAATTGCAAGGAAATTATTTTAAACATTGCCCTGGCATCACCCTAGTACCTACTATTAACCCTCCAGCTCCCCAGGGCTTTAAAGACCTGTGTTCCTGTTTCCACTTTCTTACCTTTAATGTCTAAGGCTACGTTTGGCAAGAGGAAAACAATTTAACTCAGGGTCTTTCTCTAGATTTACTACAAGCAGAGTTCAGTCACAGACGGACTTTGGGAGTGTTCTGGACTTCTTCTGGTCTCTTGAGATTTACTCAATATCATTCAGTGAGGGATCGGCTAGCTAAGCCCAAAGCTCGTTGCAAGAGTCTTAAGTTACTATCCTGTTGTTAATGGAGTGAGATTCAGCATAATCTTTCTCAATATAAAGCTTGTATTTCTGACAGACTCTGAAAGAAGCAGGTTTAAAGGGAACAAAAGGAAGAACACCTTACAAATATCAGCCTCACACTCCCCATCACCCCGCCTGCTGAACACCTCACTCAGGCTTCCAACCTCATACATCACACACAGCAGCCACGCTATCTAATTGAGCTGCCACTAGAGAAACTATTTGTACATGTCAGTCACAGTACTAAATGCAGAAAACTGCTGCAGGCCAAGATATTCACAAATATGCCTTCCCAGACCTACACACACCATGTGATGTAATCTTCCCATAACGTCGATTGTTCAAGACTTGCAAAGAATGTTAGGTTTGTATGGATGGTGACTCTGTGGAAGGACTGGTCTGTGGAACTAAGAACACACTTGAGGAGATTTCTCCCCTAACGATGAAGACAGGCTTAGTTCACCCTTCATTACACACGTCTCCCTAGATTTCAGCCTGCCCTGCCATGTTTAATATCAAAATCTTCTAGTTAATTTTCTCATCAAACATATTTTTTTCCCCCTGTGCAGCATGTCTATAAACAATGCCCAAAATACACAGCAGTCAGGAAAACGTATTTGAAAACTTGCAATTATAAACAGTCACTACTTGGGCTGGAGTCCAGGCCCAGAAATTCAATAATGCGTCAGAAGGCTACTTCAGAGCCGTGGTCACACACTTTTGTGACGTGTCAATGTAGCTGCCACATCCTGGGAGAGTTTCAAATTCAAATCAATCATCATGATAAACTGCATATAGTTTTATAACTTTGGGGTCATATCCTTGCTTACTTCTGCATCTTCGTCCTACAAATCACACTTTTATCACATAAGTATTTTACAGATACACGTCATGGGAGGAAGTGTTTACCGTCATTCTGAAATAAGCCAGCACAGTGCGTTCAAGCTACCCTGTGCTTCTTGTGGAAAATATAAGCAAAGCCACAAGCACTGATAGAGCCACTTTGGTGACATCAGTATCAATTGGTCCCTGAGTCTAAGAAAGAAGATTGCGAATTTATAGGTGATTAATTCATCCCCTTTTGTAAACAATCTAATTAGAGAAATCAGTGTCGATCTTAGCAGTCATTTTAATATTGAGCTAGGATTCCCTGTATGCCTCAAATGAGCGGGTTATGTCTCAATTCCATCGCAGCCCTTGGCAGGAATATCTTTTCAGGGAATTCAGGAATGGACAAACCTAGCTCCCAGCTAAGAAAAAGTTCCCTTTTGTGGTACCAGTCTGAGCACAAGGATTTTCATAGAACATGACGGCTGTTTTCATAGAGAATTATATAGAGAGTTCATAGAGAAGTACAGCAGAGTGTAATCTAATAGAGCACTTAGTGTATATTTTGTGTGTATAATATATACATGCATATTAGATTATACTCTAATCTAATATACTAATGGCAGAGGTCAAACTGAAAACGCTAAGAGGAAGAAACAAAGCCCAAGGTAGTATCAGCCAGAGACGACAGAGCAAAAGCACACACACACCTACACACAACCTATATACAAACATGCACACGTGCACATCTTGTAGTGGCGATACCTGATTCATATGATGGGTCATCTGCACCTTGACTCCAAGAATTGAGAACCACTTGGATTTTTAATAAGACCACATTTAGGGGCTGAAGGAAAGGAGGTGACTAATATTTCTGGAGTGTCAGAGTCTTTGTTAGCAATTCATTAACAATAAATCATTTTTACTTTCCTATACAAACAATGTTGGTACTTACCTCTCAAAAACTGTCCCCAAACAATAAGTAGAATGAGAAACAGAAGCACAGACTCCATCTTTATCAGCATTAGGAGATATCTATAACTTTAATAATAACAACAAAATAGTTGCCATCAAGTCATTTCCGACTCATGATGACCCTATGTGTGTCAGGGTTCCACAGGGTTTTTAATGGCTGATTTTACAGAAGTAGATCACCAGGCCTTTCTTCTGAAGCACCTCTGGGTGGACTCCAACCTCCAACCTTTTGGTTAGCAACCGAGTACACTCCATAACCCTACCCTGTAATATATAAATAGAGAAAGAAGATAGAGGAATTATAAATGACTCAACAGGGTACAAGAGAGTCAAAATTGCCTCCAAATGGAAGTTGATCAGAAACAAGTTGAGTCACTCTGTAAGAGTCTGGAATGCCCAGGCATTGGAAACACTAAGAAAGCAAGAATGAAGAGGGAGGCTAAAAACAAGGGGATCCTTGGAGTCTGCATTAGAGTCACTTATAACTCCAGGGTTCCACTCTTACCTACTCACAATGCCACCCTCACCAAAGATAGGCAGTATGGCTCTGGAGAAACTGAATTAGAGAGGCTCCTGAAGCAAAATAGTTTCTCAGGAGGACATTGGACTAAAGAACACAGCGATTAAGCTGCAGTTGGAATGCTGAACTGTGAAACCCCCAGGCTCCCTTTCCTACCCACCTCTGAGTACCAGCAGCCAAACTTAGGGAGCCCTGGTGGTGCAGTGGTTATGAGCTCTGCAGCTAACCAAAAGGTTGGAGTTCAAATCCACCAGCCACTCCTTGGAAACCATACAGGGCAGTTATACTCTGTCCTATAGGGTCGCTATGAGTCAGAATCGACTCGACGGCAATAGGGTTAATGGCAGCCAAACTTAAAACCATTTGGCAGGAGATTGGAGAATTCTTCACAGAAGAACCATCTTATAGAAAAGATCTATAGATACTGACATTTGTGTCACTGATGAAGAGGCCAGTTAACAACTAGATCACACTACAGTGAGGCACCACCTGTACACACTTCCAGTCAGCTTTTAAATAGCTTACTTCTTACATATGAACGTATATATCAACCTTCATATTACGTATGAATAGACATTTGAGGAAAGCTTCCAAGATGAACAAGAGAGACCAAAACAAATAAGGAAACAAAAAGGTACTCAGAGATAACAGAAGCATTGCAGGAAGCAGAAGAAAATTTCAAGGGAATCATGAAATAAGAACAGGCTGCAATATAAAGAGACTAATCAGAGAAGAAAAAGGATCTCTTGGATATTAAAAATATAATTGCTACATTTTTTTAGTCGGCAAAAAGTTAAAATGTCAAGTCAAAGAAATCTCCCCAAAAGTAGAACAAAAAATTAAAGAGAAATATAATAGAAAAGATAAGAAAATTTAAAAATTTATTCAGGAAGTCTAATTTTCAGAAAATTTCCAGACATAGAGAATAGAAAATGTGGCAGAAGAAATTATCAAAGAAATAATACAAGAAAATCTTCCCAGACTCCAGATAGGAAGGGTTCACCAAGTATCCAACACAATAAATTTAAAAAAAGACTTTCACTTAAAACACAATAAAATACTATTAAAAATAAATAAAATAAATAAAAGGTCCTTACCACGGTACATTACATTATCACGAATTTTCCAGAACACTAAGGATAAAGAGATGATCTTAAAAACTTCCAGAGAGAAAAAAGAATTATATACAAACAATTAGGAAACAAATGACATTGGACTTCTCATGACAATATTAGGAGTGCTATTGGGCTTGAAAATGCTGAATGAAAAACATTTCAAGAATTTTATATGTTGGTAAACCACAAATATGGTACAAAAATAAAATAAAGATAGTTTAAGACGTACAAAGTCTCAAAAATATTTTACCCATGGATTTTTTTTTCAAGATGTTACCAGGGTGTACATTTTGCCAAAATCAGGGAATAAGCCCAAAAACGAGGGTAAGCCCATCCAGAAAAAAAGATGATACAGCAACAGACAGGAGAGAGACAGGGAGAATTCCCAGGATGACAGCTGGGCAAAAGTGCCAGGAGTGACAGTTCTCTCCGGAGCAGGCAATGAAATAATTTTGTTGTTGTTGTTGCTATTGAGATATACACATCAAAACATACACCAATTCAGCCGTTTCTATGTGTACAATTCAGTGACATTGATTACATTCTTTGACTTGTACAACCATTCTCATCCTCCTTTTCTGAGTTGTTCCTCCCCCATTAACATAAACTCATTGTCCCCTAAGGTTCTTATCTGTAATCTTTCAAGTTGCTATTGTCACTTAGATCTGATGTACATAACTCTTAAAAGAGCATAATGCTCAAGGCAGACATGAAATAATTATTAATTGCAGAAAGAGAAAAAGTTAGAAAAGACAAGAAAAAAGAATGATGATATAGTATTTGGCTCTACTGGTGTGTGTGTGTGTGTTAACCAAAGACTGTGATATGATGTAATGCCAGGTACCACAGAACATGGTGCCGGAGCTGGTCACCACAACCCAACAGCAGGATGTCTAGGGAGAGAACGTGGGGAGCAGCTGGGAAGCCCATGAGCCTTTGGCTACACCCTCTATAACAAGACTTACTAAATATTCACTGGATACATGGACAGATAAATAAATCAATGAATTTTAGAACTGAATCTACTATGTATTTCCCTTTCTGCCAAAAAAGAACAATTTCGTTAAGTATGCAAACATCAGATACGCTGAATAAAAGATGATATGCAGAAACTATTTCCAAATAATTCTCAAATCCTAAAGTCTATTTCCATTTGTTAAGGAGTCTGGGTGTGGTGCAATGGTTAAGCTCTCTGCTGCTAATGGAAAGTTAGCCATTCGAACCCACCAGCAGCTCCTTGGGAGAAAAGTTCTGGCAATCTGCTCCCATAAAGATTATAGTCTAGGAAACCCTAAGCGGCAGCTCTACTCTGTTCTATAGGGTCACTATGAGTCGGAATTGGCTGGACGGCACTCAACAGCAACATCTCCATTTGTTAGACTTTTTTGGCATGCTATCAAGTTCAGTCAGAATGCTCCTTAGAAGCGAGGATGACCAGACTTCATCTCACATACTTTGGACATGTTATGAGGAGGGACCAGTCCCTGGAGAAGGACATCATGCTTGGTAAAGTGGAGGGTCAGTGAAATAGAGGAAGACCCTCAATGAGATGGGTTGACATAGCGGCTGCAACAAAGGGCTGAAGTGTAACAACGAAAGTGAGGATGGCGCAGGGCCGGACAGTGTTTGTTCTGTCGCTTTGGGTCGTAACCTACTCAACGGCACCTAACAACAACAACATCAAGTTTTCTGAGCCTCTCAAAATATTGAAAGCTCTCCTCTGTTAAAATCTTATTTCAATTCAGTCACTTTACAAATATTATTTTCATCCTCACTCTTCATCTTGCAAGGTAAGGAATTATGGCTGTACATAAACTGATTTAAAACAAATTAATTGAAAAAAACTGGCCAAATTATTAATTAGATAAAAGTGGATATTTGCAGTCACAGGTTTTTTTTGTTTTTGTTTTTTTTAATGCATTAGTTATTTTGGTGCATCATTAAGCAGTTCAGGTACTCTTTAGGAGCTTCTACGCAATTTTTGCGGATTTTTTTTTTAATTTGGGGAGCAATCCCAAATTCTATGTGTGTTTTTGCATTTTTGTTCATTTTCCAGATACTTAGTTTTTAAACATTTTATTTAGTTTTGGCCAATTCTGATTGCTCTGCTTGTCTAGCAATATTTTTTCGTGAATTTTAAAAATGTATATCCAATTCCAAGAACTGCGTGAAAGCAAAATGGTCCAAAATTTTCTTGTTTCTGATCAGTAGTTTATGTATTGATGATGTCTGTATACCCAAGAATAATTTTATAATTTTTAATTATAAATTTTCGTTTTTAGTTCTAACTAATTTTTCTTTAGCAATTTCACCACTTTCTAAGTATTTTGCTCTTTGAAAAATTTAAACACATTTTCTGGTAGTCAAGTCAACTTTGCCATACTAATAACTGTGAAATGAAGAGAGTTGTGTGACCTAAATGGACATTAGTGAACTGAGAGAAAGGTACAAAAATGCCAGTTGGAAGGGGCAAATAATGGAAAATAGTCTAAATAAGTATTTCTCCTTTTTTTATTCCACTTTCCATTTTTAACATATAACATATTATTGACCTTTTCAGGAATATCCAACAAAAATTAGCCATATTGTGCAATAAAATTTATGAAAATAATGTCTAAATAGATAAAAATAGGCATTACTGTTTTATCCTTACTGATTTTTGTCTTTGTGGTTCCTCTGGCTTCATTTTATCTTTTATTTCTAGCTTCATTAATTTTTACAATTGACAGAAAATAAATTAGAAATATATGAAACATCAGAAGTGAACAGAGAAAGCATTAAAGTACATTAAATGTTGCTAAACCATCTCAGAAGCCACCAAAGATTTTAAAATGAATGTTCTTTCGAAAAATGCTTTTGAAGAGCATTAAAATTGTAAATAACTAATATTTGAATGTCTGGAGGCAGGAAATAGCAATATTCAACTAGTTAGTCAGCTTGACCAATTAATTTGCAAGTAAATAATATGTTTCTGTTATTTTTGTTGCTCTCATGTGACAGATGAGGAAGCTGAGGTACAAAGAGGTTGAGTAACTTGCCAAATGTCACACAGCTAGTAAGTGGCAGAGCTGGGATACAAATCCAGACCTGATGACTTGTCTATCATGTCTCTTCCTCACTTGGGCTATGCTTCCTTGGCCCTCTTTTTTTGTTTTTCTTGCTTGATACTCTATAACAAAGAAAGAAAGAAAACAGTGGCCCTGGAGTTGACTCCAACTCATGGCAACTCCACGTGTCAGAGTAGAACGGTGCTCCATAGAATTTTCAATGGCTGATTTTTTGGAAGAGATCACCAGGCCTTTCTTCTGAGTTGCCTCTGGGTGGACTCAAATCTCCAGCTTTTTGGTCAGCAGCAGAGTGCATTAACCATTTGTACCACCCAGGGACTTCTGATACTCTTTATACCAGACCCCAAATGACTTGCCAAGTGAAAGTCAAGAGGAAAATCTCATGTCTGGGCACTTCATTTTTCCTTAGCAACTTAAAAATAGTTTGATGTGAGGGGAAATTGAAATCAGTGGTTAAAATGAGACTGAGATTCTAAATAAATTTCACATATATTTCACATATTCCTGATCCTGATTATCAAGATGTGACTATCCTGGCAAATATGATCCCAGAACAGCACATTGGATTCCGAACAATGCTTTTCTTTGCTGCAAAGACCAGGAACCAAAAAAAGGTGGTGTCTGAGACAAGCATCTTCTGTGTTTGAACACTGTTCCAAACTAGAGTAGGGGCTTTTTTGCCAAAAAATCTCCAGGCTGCCTCTAAGTTCCTTAGACTCCTTCTTGATTTATCAAATCAGAAAGAAGATTTTTAAAGCAGACAATGTATTTTAATCTAAGCCATTTCATTTCCTTAATGTTTTAGCTGTCTAAAGTATCTGAATACAAAACACAATACATATTCAGTACGATGGTACATGCTTGCCAGAGCAAGGACGCTTCTAGCTAAAATAGACAAAGCCAGATGTAAATAGATAAACAAAAACTGAAGTATTTCTAAACAAGGTAAGTTGGATCCATGGCTTAGCTTCTTTTCATTCTTCCTTTTTTCTCCCTTTAAAAAAATTGAGTAAGTTTGTTTATGATGCTAGTAAACAAACCTTACCAGCAAAGTCACTATTATTTGGGTAGTCAGATAATCTCGTGGTTGTGTTTAAGCATCACTTAGAAACATTTAAATGGGGCAGGGGCAAGGGGTAGATGAATTAATGTCAATCACATTATGTGCATTATCTCCTTTAATCCTTACAACAATCTTGTGAAAAGGCCATTATTCTACTCATTTTACTGAAGAAAAGGGGAAATTGAGGCTCAGAGAAATTAAGTAATTTTCTCAAGATCACACAGCTAGTTAAGTGCCTGAACACTTAAAATTTTGAGGCTAGGTCTGTTTATTCTAAAGCCCCTGAGCTATACAGCACACGGCCTTTCTCCCCAGAAAGGAAAGATTCTCAAACACCTTTATTAAGGTTTCTGGAAAATCGTTAACTCAAGGAGAAACTCATGCTGAAAGTAGTGAATAAAGACTAAAGGTCACGCATCTCTCTATGAAGGCAGCGATCTCAACAAACACATCAGTCTTCAGATGAACCCACTAAGTGGGAGGAGACCTAGGAAACAGCACTACCTCCCCGGACCTGAAATCCATCTCAAGAATATTGATTGGTGATTACATTACCCTTTGGCCACTTTTACAACAGTTAAACAAACATGCCCACGTTCCACAAATCACCTCTCCTGCCCGCCGCACAGGAGAGAATGCCTTGTGTGTAGACCTTATTGTACCTTTGGGTTGTCTGATTCTGACAGCTTCGCTCCCTCAATCCTAAATCTCAATGGTAAAAAGTGAGTTTATGGGGCTGTGGGATCATGGCTGGAGTTTATTAATTTCCCACCAGCTTCACCTTCCTTGTTTGCTTTTCATTTCAAAACAGACATCTTGGAGAATCCATCGATCTGTATGTCTGTGCCAAAGCAGAGACTTGAAGAGAAAGTAGTTTCTTGTTTAATCTGTGGGCAATTTATGGAGTCATTATTAAGATGAGCACAAAATAACTCAGAAATGATTATTTATAGAGAAAGAGGGAAAGGACGATAGAAAAAGCAGCCACTGAAAACCCTACAGAGCACAGTTCTACTCTGATGATGCACAAGGAGCAGCCGTGAGTCGGAATCGACTCAACAACTGGTTTGGTTTAGCGAAGGGTCGGTATTACTGATTTTACCTTTTGCCTCAGGCTCCAGTACTGCTTGGCTAGACACTGTAACTGATCTGGTCTTTATTTAAAATTTTAATATTTTGTTCATTGTGGATTTTTCTGTGTTAATTTTTATTTTCAAAAACACTGCATTAAAATGTTATATATCTTGATTAGTGGTTTTTTTTTGGGGGGGCATCCCTTTGAATTTTACACCCTAGGCATATGCCTCATTCATCTGGTCCTGCTCGTGTGGTCCTTCAGAGGAAAAGTTTGCCAACCCTTGGCTAGAACATAGAGGAGGTGATCAGAATTGTCCTTCTAGTGAGAAATAAAATCAGCAGCCATTAAGAGTAAGCTTGAAGGAAAGGCAAATTAAAATGAAAGCATTGTGTGTGTCTTGATGTCAGCACAATACTGTGGTTAAGACACTGTCAGAGATCCAAATGGAAAGGCTAAGGAGTCCGTCCTGCTCAGTTCCGCAGCCATGAGCTTGATTTTAACCTGCACTGTTAGAAACAACAGGCTTAGTACATTAAGTGAAAAACGACTCATGATAGCTTGAACAACCTGCAACATAGTCACAGCTGTCACCTCCTCAAGCAAGCCCCAAGTACCAGTCCTACCAGAAGACCTGACATTGCATTGGGTTTCCCTGAGCCTTTAGAGCTGTGAGAGTCAGGAACACGCCTCTTTTATCTTTCTTGCACATGGTTGTGGTTAGCTTCTGGAGAGTCAGCCCCTGATTCACGGCAATCCCATGTGCAACAGAATGGAACGCTGCCCAGTCCTGCACCATCCCCATGATCGGTGGCAGATCAGATGGTTGTGATCCATAAGGTTTTCACTGGCTGATTTTTGGAAGTAGTTTGACAGGCCTCTCTTCTAGTCTGTCTTAGTCTGGAAGCTCTGCTGAAACCTGTTCGTCATCATAGCAACACACAGGCCTCCACGGACAGGAGGTGGCTGCACATGAGGTGCATTGGCCAGGAATCAAACCTGGAATTCCCACATGGAAGGTGAGAATTCTACCACTGAACCACCACTGCCCCAGATTCCCAGCACTAAACTATTTCTAAATGAGTGAATGAATAAATAAATGACCAAGTAGACAGAGGCACTGGGCACAAATCCCAGCTTGTGTGGCCTTCAGAAACTCTCTGAAGTTCAGTTTCTTCATCTGTAAAATGGAAATGAGAACGATAACTATTTCACAGGGTTTAGTGGAGGATCAAATGATAAAATGTTCCCTGAATGTGTTTCATAAACTGTAAGAATGTAATTTAACTAAAGATAGTATTGGTTTAAGCAATACTAAGAAAAATGTTGTATACTCTGGAGGGTATTTTTGGAGGAGAAGAAAGTCTTTGGAGCCAAAATAAAAACAGCAAGGGAAGGTCATGAATGGTTATGGGAGGTGAGTGTCTGCTACTGTCTATGGAAAACAGAAATCAAAACATAATTCCCTGAAAACAGAAAAAATGAAGCTTTCAAGTATTGAAAAAATTGTGGCAACAGACCATGACCATCATTCCTGCATAATGTGAATATGTTTCAGATTATACATCTAGTTTACTTAGGGCACAGTTAGAATCCCCCAAAGCCGTCATTTTCTATTTCGAATGCTTTTCCAAATATGTAATATTCAAAATAAATGGTTAGATGCCACACACACAAAAAAAGAGCTCTTGTGTTTTTAATAGCTTGTGAAATGCAGCCATGAGCCTGCTGGTTGGGGTTGAAAGGAAGTAGCCCATAAACAACTCCATCAAGCGTGACAGAGCATGTTTGAGCTAAGTTTCACACAAAGGAAATTCTTCCATAGTTCCATAGTTCCAATTCTCCCATAGTTTCCCAAACAAGATCACATCCAACTGGTAGAGAAATAGACACTTTAAGAAAGCTCCAATGATAACTTGCAGCCCAAGGCTCCGGACTGAGAAATGTGAGGTTTAAGATTTTTAAGAAAGAAGGATCAATTTATTGCTCACCTCTAAAATTGTTTGATAAATTCTTTCCTCGGAGCTTTATAAAGTTAGGGTTTGAATGAAAGCTTACTGGAGAGCAAGAGCAGATTAACCAGTAAGCAAGGTACTCACGGGTTTACAGTAAGCAAAGTATACACGGGTTTAATTGTGTTTACTTACTAATCTGTAGTGCACAATTTCACATGGGTTTCACCACATCTTTGATGTGGTGCAAAACAAATGAAACTGAGCCCTACAGATTAGTAAGTAAGCATGAGTAAGCCCATGCGTTCCTTGCTTATTGGGTAATCCATCCCTGCTGAAGAGGGAAAGATTTCAATTTAATTTTACTTTGGATCAATTAAATGTGTATTGGAAAATATATATCTTTTGAGGGGCAGTAGTAATTTGTTTAGATTCCTTCTTCTAGTACTCAGAATTACCTCTCAAAGTGCTTACAGAGTCTACTCAAATAAATTATTAGATTCCCTATAGGGTGGCTATGAGTCGAAATCAACTCGATGGCAATGGGGTTTTAATGACATCTAGTGAAACACATTCAAATAGGCGGAGTGAACTAAAAGCCAAGATCTGTGTTCTCTCCTTAATCCGTTGAGTGATTTGCTATACAAGTGCGTCTAAATCCTTCAGTCTCTCTTTATCTTAGCTATTGTCTCAGATAAATGGGAGCCATGGTTCTTATCCCCTGGCTAGGTCAGTTTATGACTTTGCTTGACCCCAAAGGTAAGCAACAGCTGCCTTGTTTCTACAACATGACCCCACCCTCTGGCTGCAGGAGATTGGTCCACGGGGACCCAAGCCAGGTAAATCAGTCCCTGAAAAAATTTCTACCAGATATGAAGGAGAATCATTTACTGTCACCTGGACAGGTAAACAGGGAAGACTGCTCTGCAGGGAAGAGGAGATAGGTATGCAGGAGAGATAGAGAGGAAAGGCCAAGGGAGCAGAGATCAGGGGTCCTCACTGTCCCAATAGCAGATCTTCTTCCTGAAGCACAGCTGTCCCCAGTCCTTGGAGTCATGAGCTACCCAATCATGAAAGTGAGCAAATCCCCTAGTTCGAACATAAGCTTCTTAGTTTAGGCTGGGTTTTTATAAATGCAGCCTGAAGAACCCCCAACTAACATATTCCTGCAATATAAACCCAGAAGCTAAATTTGACACTGCTTGTGAAGCCCACCTCTCCCCATCCCTATCAAGTCTGCTGAATAAATTAAATTTATATATTTGAAGACTGGAAGAAACCATAAGGAACATCTGATCTGGCTCCTTCAGTTTGCAGATTAAGAACCAGACAGTTAAGTGACTTGCTGAAAATCACATTGTTTATAGAGGAAGCTTCATGAATGCTTTCTATTATATCCACAACATCTTCTTAGGCATGAGTGTTAGAGATTCTCTCTCTCTCTTTCTCTATCTCTCTCTGGATAACTCTTGTTTCAGTGAAAAGGGTATGCTCTAGGAAACCTGGTCTAGAACTTTAAGAGGTTGGGACAAAAATCTTATGCTCTGGTCCAGGTACCACACGGATTTAGTGTGCTGTGGGTGAGAACACGGGTTTGGGGGTCAGACCTCTGGGTTCAAGCCCGGCTCTACCACTTACTAGCTAAGTAGCCTTGGCAAGTTAGTTACACTCCTCTGAACTACAGTTCCCTCATCTAAACATGGGGGTGACCATACTGCGTTCATAGGGTTAATGTAAAATTCAGTGAAATAAGATCTGTAAAATGCCTGGGACACCACCACACAAGGTTGACGTTATTTCATTAGAGGGCAGGCCATCCAGGAGACAGAGAGAAAAGGACCACTCATAAGGGCTTTCAGCCACATTGGTTGCGCCTGATGAACAATGCCCTCTGAGGAGTCTGAGAGGATTGGCAGCTGCCCCAGCTGTGAGAGAAGAAAGCAGACTCATTAGAGATTAGAGGGAGCTTAAAAAGCCACCTGTGAGGCATTCACAATCCTCCGAATTGCTCCAAACAGAAGCGTGTTAAGATGGGTTTGTTGTGTTTTTTAACTGCTCTCTGTTTCTGATTTCTACCTCCAGGTGACTGGGACCCTGGCTCACAGCCCAGAACCAAATTACTTCCACATAGGTGTTCAAAATACTACACTTACTTCATAGCATTGATATTTTAGCTATTTGAAAAATTTATTTTTCAATTTGCCCATCCCTGCTACCCAAGTTTTCATTTCTCACATCGAACAAAAGCTCTCAGACACTGCTTTTCTCACTGACACCGACAGAGAAAGTAATTTAGCAGAGCGGATATTTATTTAAGTGACTGGGCATTGATTTAAATGCTAGTGATAAATTTGTCGATCTCGTTCTAAAGACTGTTATTCTTGGTAATGTAATTGTCATGGATCATAACTACAAGACAAAGTACGACTTCAGCCATCCTGCTTGTTGCAAGGGGATGGAATGTCGATGATGTTTTGACTATGGAGCATTTCCTGGAGAATGGAGAACAATAGACCCTTCTCAATATGGGATTAAACATGAAAACAAGTCTTGAAATTTGGTGGAAGCATGGATTTATTAAGGAATCATAGGACTGTATTTCTTTCTGTTCATTCTTTTGCAGCATTAAATAGCATTTAATTAATGACATTCAGTGGCACCCCACTGCCTCCTTTCTTTCTTGCTCCATGAATCCACCCCAGTTCCTGCCTCTGTGACTTGCACATGCTCTTTTCTCCCCCTGGAAATCCCTTTCCTTTTGCATTTACTCTGTCAAGACTTAACTGATTATTCTTCTTCATTCCTCCAGAGTCAGCCAACTCTCACCGTTTGGACATTTTCCCTGACAGTCTCCTTCCCAAACCAGGCAGGAATCACTACTCCATGTTCTCAAACCTGGGCTTCATGGTTGC
Source organism: Trichechus manatus latirostris (assembly GCF_000243295.1). NCBI lineage: Eukaryota > Metazoa > Chordata > Mammalia > Sirenia > Trichechidae > Trichechus > Trichechus manatus. Next base: position 4,725,217 of record NW_004444073.1, read on the forward strand.
CTCACTGCACTCATCTTATTCTCATCAGTAACGGAGACTCCTTACTGCAGGAGCCATGAGTCATTCATCTCTACACAAGGTGGATGCTCCATGGGTATTGTTGGATGAACGGCTCATCCATGAGTGAATGAAACAATGAGTGAATGGCCTTTATGCAAGTAAACAATAGAAAGAAGGCAGCTACTTGTAACTCACACTTGAAATGCTCTGCCACTCTAGCCCAGCTGAAAGTGCCCATTGGATTTATACAAACCAGAAGCAAGTACACTATTATTACCTAAAAAAAAAAAAAGTCCAAACCAGGTGCTGTCGAGTCAATTCTGACTCATGGCAACCCATGTGTGTGGCTGTGCTCCTTAGGGTTATCAAGACTGCGACCTTTTGAAGGCAGATCTCCAGGCCTTCCTTTCGAGGTGTCTCTGGGTAGGTTTAAACTACCAACCTTTGGTTAGTAGTAGAGCGCTTAACTGTTTATGCTACCCAGGACTTCAGGTTGTTACCTAGATAATTTATTTTTATTGAGTGGTTTGGTGATGGTGATACGAAGCTAATGAAACCCTCCGAGCCACTGCTTAGCACTGCGCCTCCCTTTCACAAAGTACATAACCTTTCTCAGCCTCCATTCCTAAAGCATATAATGGGTGTAAAATTAATTCCCTCATCGAATTTTGTGAGGACTGAGTTTGCATATATACAGTTAATACACAGTAGATGTTCAAATGATGGTAGCTACTCATTAACATTTCTTAAAATTTCTTACCACTCCTCTTTAAACTTCACAGAGCTCACAGAGCTGTTACAAAACATTTTCTCTTAATATATCTGAAAGTACTTGGACTTCTCCAACAGAAATGTTCTATACCAACTTCTGGCTTGGAAGACAGACCCCACTTGAAGTATTTACTAAATATTTATACCCCATCAAGACCCAAAATGCATTTCAGGTGGCTTACAATAAAAGATACAAGCATAAGAAATCTATAAGGCCATTAAACAAGGGTGAAAGGCAAGACTGGAGTAAAAGGGAGAAGGGAGCAAGAGCAATGCAGAGAGGGGAGCAGAGCCTCTCACCCTGCAGAGGAAGTCCCTAGGGATCTTATTAAAATGCAGCTTCTGCTTTACTGGGTCCTTGCGAGTGGAACCCGAAATTGTGCACTTCTAACCAACTCCTGCATAAAGCAAATGCCGCTGGTCCATGGACCACACTTGGGAAAGCAGAGTTATTATTGTTAGCTGCCATGGAATCGGCCCCTGACTCATGGTGACCTCATGCACACAATAGAACGAAATGTTGCCCAGTCCTGCCCCATTCCCATGAACAGTTGCCAATTAAACCATTGTGATCCACAGGGTTTTCACTTGTTGATTTTCAGAAGTAGACCACCAGGCCTTTCTTCCTAGTCTGTCTTAGCCTGGAAGCTCTGCTGAAACCTGTCCACCATGGGTAACCCTGATGGTATTTGAAATAATGGTGGCATAGCTTCCAGCATCACAGCAACACATAAGCCTCCAATGACAGGTGGGTGGTGGCTGCACATCAGATGCATTGGCCAGGAATCAAACCTGGGTCTCCCGCATGGAAGGGGAGAATTCTACCACTGGACCACCGATGCCTCATAGCAGGGCTACAGGAGACTAATGAAAGAGAGGAGTCCCTGGGTGTAAATGGTTAATGCACTTGGCTGCTAACCAAAAGGTTAGTGGTTCAAGTCCACCCAGAGGTACCTCAGGAGAGAGGCCTGGTAATCTACTTCGTAAAAATCAGCCATTGAAAACCCTATGGAGCCCAGTTCTACTCTGACACAGATGGGCTGCCATGAGTCAGAATCAACTCCACGGCAACTTAGTTTCCCCCACCTGTCTGTCAATTTATCATACTGTGGTGGCTTGTGTGTTGCCATGATACTGGAAGCTATGCCACCAGTATTTCAAATACCAGCCCGTGTTGGACAGGTTTCAGCAGAGTTTCCAGACTGAGACAGACAAGAAAGAAAGGAATGGCAATTTCCTTCCAAAAACTAGTCAGTGAAAACCTTATGGATCACAACAGAACATTGTCGGACTGGCTTGCTTTGGACACATCATCAGGAAGGATCAACTGCTGGAGGAGGACATCATGTTTGGTGAAGTAGCAGGCCAATGAGGGCGTGGGAGACCCTCAGTGAGATGGATTGCCCCAATAGCCACAACTTAAGAGTCGAACATGCTGGCAGTCGTGAGGATGACACAGGATGGGCCAACATTTAGTTCTGTTGCACATAGGTCGCCATGAGTCAGAGTAGACTCGACAACAGCTAACAACAATGAAAGAGCACAAAACTTAGCTCTGATAATGCCACTCTGTAGCTCAGGTAAATCTTTTCTGTAAAAATACAGTCTGGGTTTATACTTTAAGATAGGATATATTAACATAGTTTAATATAGAAATGCATTCTAATAACTTTTTTAATTAGGAGAAAAATCTGGGGTATCTGTGTGTGTCAAACAGTCCTCTTCTCTGAACAAACGCTTTCCACTCCTCTGCCTCTCCCTCCTCCTCCCCCGGGCCTCTAGACCTGACATTGTGAACAGGAAATCTGAAGTGCCGGCAAGACCCTCTTTCTAAATGACTTCAAGGAAGAAGCCGCCTGCACAGATACTGGAAATGCATGATGTAACCTTTTGCGTTCAGAGAAAAGGCCATCCCTAATTCAAGCTATAATTTGCCCAATGCATTAGACAAATGTGAAACTGGAAAACATCCAAAGGAAACATGGAATTCAATATTTCTTCAAGTCATGTCCTTTGCCTTCTTGTGACCCAAATTGTCCACCTGTGCCTGGCTGGGCCGGTCCTGCATACCTCACTCCCACTCTGGGTCCTAAGCTTAAGGGAGGCATCTGTGGATGAGAAATCTGTAAAGCATACACATATTGTTGAGAGCTTCCCAGGAGTCAGGCTAGGTGCTAAAAGCTGTACTAGATCATCTCACTTAACTGGTGATGAGGACTTACAGATGAGGAAATTCATAAAGATGAAACATATCACAAGGTCACATATCTATTAGGTATCAGAATACGGATTCAAATTGAGGTCTTTCTAACCCAGGAATTCTCAGTCTTGGCCCCACTGTCATTTGGAACCATATTAACTCTGTTTTTAGGGCTGTCCTGTGAATTGTAGGATATTTAGCAGCATCCCTGACCTCTAACCACTAGAAGCCAGTAGCTCTCCTCCACCCTAGTTATAACAACAAAAAATGTCGCCAGACATTGTCAGATGCTCTTGGAGGGCAAAATCGCTTCTGTTGAGAACTAATGCTCCAACCCACATCCTGAGTGGCTAATAAACTAGGTTAGGCATATTATTTTTCAACTTTGTACGAGAATCAGCCCCAAAGAGCCAACTGAGTTCTCTGCCTTTACTTTCCTATTTTGCCTAGAAAACACCTTAGAAGTTTTCAGAATCAAGTTCCAATCCTTAGCAAGTACAAGGTCATTTCATGAGTTCTATGGTGAGATATTCCAAAATATAACCTGGCAATACTGTGTATAATCCATTGTCTTAGTCATCTAGTGCTGCTATAACAGAAATACCACAAGTGGATGGTTTTAACAAAGAGAAGTTTATTCTCTCACAGTCTAGTAGGCTACAAGTCTGAATTCAGGACGTCTGCTCCAAGGGAAGTCTTTCTCTCTCTGTTGGCTCTGGAGGAAGGTCCTTGTCATCAGTCTTCCCCTGAACTTCTCCACGCAGGAACCCTGCATCCACAGGATGCACTCTGTTTCCCAGCACTGTTTTCTTGGTGGTATGATGTCCCCCGTCTCTGCTCACTTCCCTTTCTTTTTATCTCTTGTAAGATAAAAGGTGATGTAGGCCACACCCCAGGGAAACTCCCTTTACATTAGATCAGGGATGTGACCTGAGCAAGGGTGTTACATTCCACCCTTATCTTCTTCGACATAATCCAATCCTGCCTCATTAACCACAGACAGAAATTAGGATTTACAACATATAGGAAAATCATATCAATCACAAAATAGAGGACAAACACACACCACTGGGAATCATGCCTAACCAAGTTTACACATATTTTGGGGGGACGCAATTCAACCCATGACACCCATGTTCCTTCTCACAGGCAGAAGGATAACTATTGCTAGAAAAATATTCTTGAAATACTTACCATGCAGTAGCAATTTTGTGTTAGACCTTTTAGGAATGCTTGCTGTTCATACCCTTGTACTAACTCTTGCTTTTTGTTTTTGTTTTTTAAATTCAGCGAATATTTATTGTGTGCCTACTATATATGTCAGGCACAGGGGATACAACAATGAATAATAAAGATAGTCAAAATCCACCTGATGGCAACAGCTTCAGGTTTCTGTTATTATTATTTTTATCACAGAATATAACATAATAGTCCCTACTAACATACAACTCTTATTTGTGCCCTTGTCTTTATATGTCCTTAATGACAATATACTTTCTAGAAACTACGAGCAGAATGGCAATATGGTACAGTGCCAGTATAGCAAGAACACTTGTGCTGTCCCTCCCAAGCCCCATGCTCATAGCAGACATTAAAATGAGGCTCACTTTCTTGCTAAGACAAGAAGGCCTCAGAATCCTTCTTAACTCTAGACCCTAGGCAGCCACTACCACTACCACTACCACTATCAGAGGTGACAGGAGAGATGGAGCCTTGTGCTACTCTAATTGTAGTCCAGTGGTCTCAACCCTGGTTACTTTTCCTCTTTGCCTTCCCTCTGTTGTACTTCTGCTCATATCGGGTGGCATTAGATTGGAATCTTCTGGGAGCTTTTTTTAAAAAATAGCAGTAGTCAAGCTCCACCCCCCAGAAATGCTGATTCAATTGGTTTGGGGTAAAGCCCAGGCATCAGTAATTTTCTGGTGACTTTAATGCACCATCGTGGTTGAGAACACTAGCTTATTGGAACAAAGAGTATTCAAGTTTGACCATAATAGTTGTAGGACTGTGCATAAGCCTCTCAGATTCTTGGCGCCAGGAAACCCTGGTGGTGTAGTGGTTAACAGCTCAGCGGCTAACCCAAAGGTCGGCAGTTTGAATCCACCGGGTGCTCCTTGGAAACCGTATGCGGCAGTTCTACTCTGTCCTATAGGGTCGCTATGAGTCAGCATTAATTCGACAACCACAGGTTTGGTTTTCGGTTTTGGTCTTCTCCCCAGTAAAATGTTCATCATAATTCTTGCCTTGCATATCTGATAGGGTTGCTGTGAGGCTCATATTAGATAATAAACTGAAACCACACAAAATTTATAATATTGTAAAATTTAAAACTGAACGATATTATGCTGGCATTGGCACTGCTGGTTCTAATCCCATCTCTGCACCAATTCACTGCGGAACCTCAGCTGAATAACTTCATCCCTCTCAGCCACAGTTTAGTCCCACATAAAATGAGATGGTAGCTAAAGTCACTTTAAGGTAGAACATTACATGTTTCTGGCAGGGCAGTTTAATACACTGTATGTAATAACAGCTATTTTGATTGAGAACTGATTTTCTCATTAAACCAGCATGTTAAGGGTTTAGATTCTTCCTTAACCATCAAGACGACATCAGGAATTGAACTTAAATCACACTGTGGCCTGGAAAGTAAATTGGTAATTTGTGTCAAGAAGCTTAAATGCTCATTCTTTAGCTCATTTATTCCAATTCTGGGAATCTATTTTAAGGGAATAGATCAAGATGTGGTCAAAGATTTATGTATAAGGATGTTCATTACAGCATTATTTATAGAAGTGGGAAACACTTCGAGGTGGATATAACTGTCTAACAAGAAAAAAATGCTTCTACAAATGATGGTACAATCATAGGATAGAATATCATATACCGAAAGAAACATTTTTTTAAAAATATCTAATGACAGGGAAAGAATCACAATATATTAAGTAAAAAAAGAAAGGGAGAGAGAATGTGAAGAGGACATAGAACTTTATATATTCATACCAATTAAATACACACACACACCCCTTGGAAAAAAAGATTAGAAGGAAGTACATCAAAGTCTTGATCAGTTATGACAGTTATCATGGTTTTTTAGAATGTTTTAATAGTCTTCATACTTTCTGAACTTTCTAAATTTTCTTCCATACACATGGGTTGCTTTTATAATCAGAAGGGAGAAAGCATTATTTTAAAGAGCTGCTGTGGGTTCAGGCTTAATACATTCCGGGCATCTGGTGGGGGAAAGCATAAAAGGATGCTAACATCTCCCCAGCCAAGGAAACTGGCACCACCCCCCAGATCTGGGGCCTATGAGAAATCAGTCGGATCAGTCAGGGCTTTAAGTGAAAATTGAAGACTAGCTGCTGGTATCTCCTGTCTCCAGCAGATCATTATTCAATTAGAAAAATGGCCAAGTCTCATAGCTCAGTGCTTAATGGGCTTTTCCCATCTTATCTGCAAAACTAACATTCTATCTTTGAAGGACACAGGGGAGGGAAGAAAGGATCCAACACAAAGCACCAAACAAGACAGATTTACCATAAAACTAATGAAGCTGAGGTTTCAGGGTACCTCACTTGGCCCCTTCCAAGGCCAGGGAGAGGGCTCTCTACAACGTGTTGACACGATTGTTGTTTCCCAAATTGCAAAAGTAAGGTATTTTAACCACCATCAGTTACAACTGCAGTGTTTTCCACTTTGCCTTCCCTCTGTCATACTTCTGCTCACATCAGGTGGATTTAGATTGGCTGTGGCATTTTGGGGCTCCATCTAGTCAGGCTTCCCATCCTTGGCACTATTGACATTTTGGGTTGGATACTTGCTTATTATGGGGAACTGTCCTGTACACTGTAGGATGTTTATTAGCATCCCTGGTCTTTACCCATTACATGCCAGTAACACTACCCAGTTATACCAACCAGAAATGTCTCCAAACCCAAAAAACAAACCCATTGCCATCGAGTCAATTCTAACTCAAAGAGACCCTATAGGACAGAGTAGGACTGACCCATACGGTTTTCAAGGAGCAGCTGATGGATTCGAACTGCTGACCTTTTGGTTAGCAGCTGAGCTCTTAACTACTGTGCCACAAGGGCTCTAGACATTGCCAAATATCCTTTGGGGGACAAAAGTGCCCCAGTTGAGAACCACTGACCAAAGGGAAATTGAGTTGAGGATACATTTAGTTTTAGTTTTTTTTTAGTTTGAGTACAATGACATATACTTACATGGTTCACCTGCATAGGTAAGATCCTAGCTATCCTGGGTAGGGGTAGCTTCTAGGGATACTTCCAAAGCCCTCTGTGCTGATTCACCTGGTATGGCATGAAGCTGCAAGGCCAGAGAGAGGATATGATATGTAATATGAAAGGGTCCATGGCTCTTGATACTTGAAGTATGTGGGTAGTGGAGGAGAAACAAGGCTTAAAAAGTATGGAAAAATCGCATTGACTAAAAATAGGGTTGCACAGCCGATTATTATAATTGCTGTCAATATGCTGTATAACTGTAAAAAGCTGAACTGGCAAAAGTTGTACAATAGATACATTTACAACAATCACAAAAAAAAAAAAAAAGAGTAGCTGCTGAGGTTGTTTATGTACAAACACCTCATGGGATTTTGTTCCTTGGTTTAGGGTCTAGGGTCATGGTTTCATGGG
>NW_004444073.1:4732948-4765541 GCF_000243295.1 Trichechus manatus latirostris
ACAAAAAAAAAAAAAAAGAGTAGCTGCTGAGGTTGTTTATGTACAAACACCTCATGGGATTTTGTTCCTTGGTTTAGGGTCTAGGGTCATGGTTTCATGGGACATCCCAGTTAATTGGCCTAATAATGTGTTTAGTGCTTCTGTTCTATCTCCTACTTCCTGTGTAGTACCTGGGGTCTTAAAACCTTGCAGGCAGCCATCCAAGGCACAATAATTGGTCTCCACTTGCCTGGAGCAATAGAGGAAGAAGGAGAGCCAGGAATAGGAGGAGGACATGGAATGCATGGCTAATTGCCTCCATGAGCAACTGCCTCCTTTGTCATGAGACCAAAAGAACTGGATAGTGCCCAGTCACCATTACTGAACATTTTGATCAAAGATTTTATAGAACAATTCAGATCAAAAGGGAGAAAATGGAGAACAGAATTTCAAATTATCATGGACTCTAGACTTTCTGGAGCTAAGCGGGCTGGGTGAACCCCTGAAACTATTGCCCTGAGATAATCTTGAAAACTTGAACCAAAAATTTAGTCTTCTTAAAATCAAACAATAGTTTAGCTTAACTAGTAAAAAAATGTGTGCCATGAGCATTATTCTCTTATAAGAACTATCTATATGGGATCAAAGTGACAAGAGCAACTTGAAAGATTAGATAGGAAACTTACAGGCAGTGAGTTTATGTTAATGGAGGGAAGAACAACTCAGAAAAGGAGGGTGAGAATGGTTGCACAACTCAAAGAACGTAATCAATGTCACTAAATGGTAAATGTAGAAACTGTTGAATTGGTGTATGTTTTGCTGTACATATTCTCAATAACAACAAAACTTAAAAAAAAAAAAAATTTAATGTGTGGAGCCAGACGCTTTTCTGCAGAAAATTTTCCAATCGGAAGTGTAAGAAGGGGGCTTCAGTGCTTACAAACACCTGATCAACATGGACACTCAGGTATGCAGTACACAAATTATAAATCCATCTAATAATGACATTTCATTTATTTTTATATGAAACCAATAGAAGCTATTCTGACATAAAGAAGCAAATTGTAACCAAAACATGCAAAATGAGTATGCAAAAATCAAGGATGCAAAATCAGTACTTCTTTAAGGAGGACAGATATATTTTGAATAGAGTAATGAACAGGCGTTTGGATTTCTTAGTAATCCAATCAGTGAAGAAGAATGATCATAGGAACACATTGGAAAAAGTTTTAACTTTTTTTTTTTTTGGTGATTGACCTGAAATGACTGCTATGGATAATGATCACATAAAACTTATGATGTTCTACTGAAACAAGGACATCAATGGCAAACTGATCGACCAGTGCTGTCAGGTCAAAGAATATTTAAGACTCCTTAATGCACAAGAAAACTTGAAGAGTGCTGAAATCTTACAGCATATTCATGAAATAAATTTGATAGAAGCTTTCCTAAATTTGAAAACAATCCTAAAAACTTGTATGGCATTACCGATAGCAAGTTATGAAGTTGAAAGTAACTCTTTAAACTATCAGTAACAAAAAAAAAAAAAAATTAATTTGAATTTGATCAACCATGCCAGAGGGAAGATAAAATTACCTTCCTATTCTCTCCATAGAAAGTTTAACACAAAATTGTCATAGAAAGAGGCAACCAAAGAGTGTACAGCTCAAAAAATATAGGGGGAAAAGTATTAATATGTCAAGTATCCAGTAGTTAATTAATAAATATGTTATTATTCTGGAAGCTGTGATGTTTGTGGCTGTTGTCAGCTTTTAAAAGTTTGAATTTGTTGAGATTTTTCTCATTCTATCTTCAATTCATAATTTTTGTATTTTTTCTTTCTCTTATGGGCCTGTCTAATCTTTGGCTGAAGGGCGAACCTCAGAGTCACTTCAGTACTGAGTTAAAAGGGTGTCCGGGGTCATATTCTGGGGGTTTCTCCAGTCTCTGTCAGACCAGTGAGTCTGGTCTTTTTTTGTGAGTTAGAGTTTTGTTCTACTTTTCTCTCTAGCTCTGTCCGGTTCCATCTGTTGTGACCTCTGTCAGAGCAGTCGTTGGTGATAGCCGAGCACCATCTATTTGTGCTGGACTCAGTCTGGTGGAGGCTGTGGTAGTTGTGATCCATTAGTCCTTCGGACTAATGTTTCCCTTATGTCTTTGGTTTTTTGCATTCTCCCTTGCTCCAGAAAGGATGGGACCAGTAATTGTATCTTAGATGGCCACTCATAAGCTTTTAAGACTCGACGCTACTCACCAAGGTAGAATGTAGAACATTGTCTTTATAAACTGTGTTATGCCAATTGAGCTAGATGTTCCCTGAGACCATTGTCCCCACATCCCTCCTCAGGGAGTTTGGATGTGTCTAGGAAGCTTCCATGACCTTGCCTTGGTCAAGTTGTGCTGACTTCCCCAGTATTGTGTACTGTCTTACCTTTCACCAAAGTTACCACTTACCTATTGTATAGTTAGTGTTCTTCCCTCCCCACCCCTCCCCTTCCTAATAACCATCAAAGATTATTTCTTTCTGTGTGTAAACCTTTTCATGAACTTTTACAATAGTGGTCTCATACAGTATTTGTCCATTTGTGATTGACTTACTTCACTCAGCATAATGCCCTCCAGATTCATCCATGTTGTGAGATGTTTCACAGATTCATCATTGTTCTTTATTGTTTCATAGTATTCCATTGTGTGTATGTACCATAGTTTGTTTATCCATTCGTCTGTTGATGGGCACTTAGGTTGTTTCCATCTTTTTGCTATTGTGAATAATGCTGCAATGAACATAGCTGTGCGTGTGTCTATTCATGTAACAGCTCTTATTTCTCTAGAATATATTCCTAGGAGTGAGATTGCTGGATTGTATGGTATTTCTATTTCTAGCTTTTCAAGGAAGTTCCATATCATTTTCCAAAATGGTTGTACCATTTTTACATTCCCACCAGCAGAGCATAAGAGTTCCAATCTCCCTGCAGCCTTTCCAACATTTGTTATTTTCTGTTTTTTTGATTCGCGCCAGTAATGTTGGGGTGAGATGGTATCTCATTGTAGTTTTGATTTGCATTTCTCTAATGGCTAGTGAACGCAAACATATCCTCATGTGTCTGTTAGCCACCTGACTGTCTTCTTTGGTGAAGTGGCTGTTCAAATCCTTTACCCATTTTTTAATTGGATTGTTTGTCTGTTATAGAGGTGTTGGATTTTTCTATAGATTTTAAAGATTAGAACTTTGTTGGATTAGTTATAGCCAAAATTTTTTTCCCCAGTCTGTAAGCTCTCTTTTTATTCTTTTGGTGAAGTCTTTTGATGAGCGTGGATGTTTAATATTTTAGAAGATCCAAGTTATCTAGTTTATCTTCTGGTGTTTGTGTATTGTTAGTTATGGTTTGTATCCTATTTATGCTGTGTATTAAGGCCTCTAGCATTGACCCTGTTTTTTCTTCTATGATCTTTATAGTTTTTGGTTTTATATTTAGGTCTTTGATACATTTTGAATTAGTTTTTGTGTATGGTGTGAGGTATGGGTCCTGTTTCTTTTTTTTTTTTTGCAAGTAGACATCCAGTTTTGCCAGCACCATTTGTTAAAAAGACTGTCTTTTCCCCCATTTAATGCACTTTGGCCTTTGTCAAAGATCAGGTGACTTATAAATTTTGTATTTTTTCTTATCTGAGACCCCCAAGTTGCTTAAGCTTTAGGCCTCAGCAACCCTAGACCTGCCCCTGAAAGCTCACTTTAGGCAGGCACTGGGCATATGTCCTCTCAGCTCATGCTCACTTAATGATCTAATAATCTAATAATCACCTAATAATCTTGTTGACTGGATCTATAAGCCTTTTTTCAAAGCATATTAAAGATTCTGAGACTTAATTTAGAAGTGCCCAGAACTCTACATGACAGAAGAAATGCCTGCCATCCTTTATTACTGGTCTGTAGAGCTCATAATGTCCCTAGGTGGCACAAACAGTTTGCGCTCATTTGAGGACCAAATGGTTGGCGGTTCAAACCCACCCAGAGGCTCTGTGGAAGAAAGTCCTGGTGATTCGCTTCTATAAAAGATTACGACCAAGAAAATCCTAAATCTATAACACATGGGGTCACCATGAGTCAGAATGGGCTCAACAGAGACAGATTTTTTTACAGGTAGAGTCCATATGTGTTAGTGACCCTGGCGTTACAGAACAGAGCCAACACACCCACTTCACGGCTTCATGTACACCGCCAAGCACCTATACAATCAACTATAAACAAATCATCCCCCTTAATGGTCTCCTCTTTTTAAAATGTAAAAGTTCTCTTAGGTAAATTATACTGTGAATAATATAAGGCAGAATAAATATATTTAGTTTAGGATCAGCCTAGTGCACAAAACAGTTAAGAATCAACTAGCGTCAGAGCACTACTTACAATATTAGGCCATTTACACTGACAAAATATTGTTTTGGTGGCCAGAAGAGAAAGATTTTTTAACCTTGTTCACAAGCTAGGAGAGACTATCGACCTGATACATGTTCCGGAAAGCTTCATGAGTTCTAGGTCAATGCGCTAATGCCTAGCACCATGCCTGGTACAGGTAAGTGCTTAAGAAATATTGTTGAATGAATGAGACTGTGCCACTCTTCCTTGTTTCCTGAAAACAAGGATATGAGTAAATATGAGTACCCAGTTTCTTTGTGCAGTGACCCCTGCTTCAAAAGGGAAGCCCATTCTTCAGAAATCTGCAAGATTACAGAAATGGGGAGACTTTTAATAGGAAGTAACAATGGATCCCAGTGACTAATGCAGGCACACCTCAATAACACCAACAACGTACAAAACGAATCCTAGTAGAACCAAAAGGCAGCTCAAAGCTGCGAATGAAAGGCTATTTACCTTAGCATTGAATTAAAGAGTAAATTTAGTAGAATTCCCTTTCATATCAAAGACCAGCCAATCCAAAGATTTAGCCTCAAGAGTATATAATTGATTGTAAAATATTTTCAGTCTCTGTGCAATGCTTGTATTTCTAAATATATAACAGTTAGGACTATTAACCAGGAAAGTATAGTCTATATCCTCCTAAAATGTGTGATTTATACAAGTTGCTTCAATCTCAACATTCATTTTTATTACATACTAGGGTCATTTCCTTCCTTCTCTTTTGAAATGTACACCTCTAACACCATATGCCACAAGAAAGTTTGCTAAAGCCAGCTTTATAGAAACATATATTAAAAAAGAAGCCTAGAGACCATTCCAAATTCCTTTCCTCATCAATGACTGGTTTTGTATTTGTTAGACCTGAATCAATAGACAGCATCCCTATATTCTCTTGCTTTTGCTCTTTGTAGATTTTTATTAAGAAGTTTATCCTCCTCTGTAAGTATATGTTTTTCTCCCACAGTTCACTTTGAGGGGTTGAGTGTAGAGAAATTTTTTATAAAGGGAAGCTGTATGGGATGGTCATGTCGCAGGACTGAAACTTTGGTAAGTTTGATCTGTGACCTGGGTCCATTTGCCTGTGACATTGGCACTAGTTGAAGTTCATGGTACGACCTCTGCCCTCTGGCCATATATATTCCTTCCTGCTTACTTAATAATTAGCAGAGTAAATTGTCATTCAAAATCTAATGATTTGAAGGATCAGTCCTTAGTGAAGGACATCATGCTTGGTAAAGTATAGGGTCAGTGAAGAAAAGAGGAAGACCCTCAGTGAGGTGGATTGATACAGGGGCTGCAACAATGGGCTCAAACATAGCAATGATTGTGAGGATGGTGCAGGACCAGGCAGTATTTCATTCTGTCGTACACAGGGTCACTATGAGTCGGAACCAACTCGACAGCACCTAACAACAACAAGCACGTATTTTATGTTCATTCCTCCCTCAGCTAATTCCTCAGCTGTTAGAATTCTTATTTGTCATAGTAAATCAAACTTTATTCCTTAGGGAAAAAAAAAATCTAATGATTTTCCTATTAAATTACCAAATTACTAACCCCATTTTGTGGTCTATTTATATAAGATATTACTTCTTTCAAATATGTTTTTCAAGACCACACAGGTGATGACACCCTAGGTTTCCAAGTTAATTAAGTTTGAAACCAGACCACAGGGGAAAAAATGCAAATAACTCAAAATAGCACTAGGCTTCCATTATATTATAATGACTTTCACAACAAACCCCAGTGTCTATTTTGGCAAAAAAATGTCTCCTAACATGACGGAGAAACACAAGCTCAAGATGCCAAAACATTTTTCACACTTTTTAAGACTGATGGTTTATTGCTTTGTAATTTAAAATAATAGTAAAAAAAAAAAAAAAAAAAAAATCCAAAACCAAAAGGTGTGGAATGAAGCTGTTAAAATTCACATTCTTCCAGCAGAATTTAAAATCCCGTAGAAATAGATAATTGAACGATTATCAGCTCCGTGTTAATATTCTGCCATGATATCCCTCATGAGAGATGATACCTGCTGATATTTAAATTGCTTTGTGTTGTTGGTAACGAGGGGAGGAGGCTGGACCCTGACCCATGTGCCCTATTTCCCAGAGTCCCCCTATGAGCAAGTAATAAGCCGGCAGCACAATAAGCTCATGATAGGAGTGTGGCCAGTGTTGGCCGAACCTCTGACCAGCCCACAGCCTCTCACTCCGGCTCCTACTAACAACTGATGCGGTAGGATCCCCATGAATTTCTCTGATGTTATGTGTCTTCCTTTCTTAGTGCTGCTGTAATACAAATACCATAGGTGGGTAGCTTTAAAGAACAGAAATTTATTTTCTCACAATTCAGGAGTCTGTTGTTATGTGCTGTCCAGTCGATTTTGACTCATCATGACCCCATCTGACAGCGTAGAACTGCCCATAGAGTTTTCTAGGCTGTTATCTTTACGGAGCAGATCGCCAGGTCTTTTCTCCTGCGGAGCCACCGGGTGGGTTCTAACCGCCAACCTTTTGGTTAGAAGTGGAGCGCTTACTCATTGCACCCCTAGGGCTCCTTGGCAGCAGGCTAGAAATCCAAATTCGCGGCACCTGCTGTAGAGGCACTGGCGCCCTCGTGGTGCAGTGGTTAAGAGCTGCAGGGAGCTATGGCTGCCAACCAAAAGGTCAGCAGTTCAAATCCACCAGGCCCTCCTTGAAACCGTATGGGACAGTTCTACTCTGTCCTGTAGGGTCGCTGTGAGTCGGACTCTACGACAACGGGTTTATAGGGGAAGGTTCTCTCTCTGCTGGCTCTGGGGAAAGATCTTTGTGTCTTTTAGCTTTCTGTAGGCCCAGAGTTCCTCGGTTCCTTGGCAATCTTCACACAGCATTTCTCTTCCTACCGATCACCCACCCCCAACTCTCATTCGTGCTGGTTTCTGTGTCTAATCTCTTCTTTTTTTTTAAATCAGCAATGATTAGTTTTAGGACACACCCTATGCGGATATGGCCTCATTAACATAACAAAGAAACCCCTATTTCCAAATAAGATTACATCCACCACGACTATAGGGGTTAAGATTCCAACATGTATTTGGGGGGATGCAATTTAATCTATGACATTAGGTAAAATTGTGGGAAAAATAAAATCTGAGGCTGAATTGGTTATGCTGCCCCCATCATGAAACTCACCTGCTGCCAAAAACAGCCTTCCTGAGCTTGAAATAGGTACCGCTTCTAACCAACCCTCATCTCCTGCCTGCCAGCAAGGGGAACATCCAGCCCTGCAGGTTTGTGCAGAGCTGGAATTGGGGTTCAGAACTCTCCATGTGTAGCTAAAGTCTTCCATGGAGCTTTGCCGTATCATTCCACTTTGAAATAAATCACTTATATTCCTTAACCCTTAAAGTGATCGTGATTTATGCTTGGTTTTGGTTTTCACTGAAACTCTGATCGCCTTCAACAGCAGCTCTTTGTTACTAACAACTTTTATTCCATTGACCAGTCCCTAAGCTTGCCATGCTTTAAAGTGAGTGCCAAAGAAGAAGATAATGATGTTAACTGAGTCTCCTAATTTCTCCTCAGTAAAAGTCATGAAGTTGCTTAATGAAGCTAATTTATTGTGGAGTCCGCTTAGGGTGGGATGGGGTGAGGGTGTTGTTCCTTTTCAGTTCCCAGATCTTTTGGGGATGAGGCCTTTGAACTCCCGCCCACACAAAACCTGTGAATCAGTGCCATTTACCATGTGCGTTTAGATAATTGAAATAATAATGATGAAATGGATACAAAAGATCTGTTTCATGAATAGCTCCTCCCTCTTCTTACTGCACCAACAGTGAAGCCGATTAGACCACCTACATTCCCGTTCCATAAAAAGAGATCCTACCATCCTGCCCCCATTTCTCCACCATTCTATCCACTTTCACCCTTGATAGGTACTAGTGTGTGTGTGTGTGTGTGTGTGTGTGTGAGCATCTCATCAAAATTAGATTTCTGAATGGAAATGATTGATGTGGGAATTTATACTGATAATAATACACAAGAAGAAAATTGAACACAAATGTTTAGATTTTCCTACTTTAACATTGTTATAAAAAGCTTAAGCACACAAAAATTGGAAGTTTAAAATCTCAGCTTACTATAAACTCTGAAATACTATGGTAAAAAAGAATAAAAGTGTTCATATTTAAAGCCACTTAGTGAACTGACTCCACAGCACCTAACAACAACAAGAACAGCCTGCTATAAAACCAGGAAAGAATATCATTCTTAAAAATTAAATGCCCCTAACACAAACACAGTCCGGAAGACATTTTTGTTATGAGAGGATCTCCTTAATTTTGAATAGCATTTTGACTGTCCAAGCCTGGTCTGGAATCCCAGCGATGAGGCTAAATCATGCTTCACCTTCCTTACTAGAGACAAACACAAATTTAAAAGTGACAGAGCACATACGATTCAAAACGGTTCCTCTAGATCACCTTCTAATTTCAATATTAGTTTTCTATCTAGTATTGAACTTCAAAACACTAAAACAAACCATCCATGGCTTCATGTCAGAAAGAAACTAGTGGATGAAAAGAGCACGTACTCTTGACAAAGAATGGCGGAAAAGAAAAACCTGTAAAGGAAATCTCTGCAAAAAGAAACATTCAGCTATGCAGGCATGGTGTTAGCAATACACTTTGCCTCTTGCCATCTTCTTTCATAAGATTATACCTTGGCAGTGGTCTGAGTTCCAAGTACGGGCCTCTTAGCATACATTTGGGAGCAATTTCCATCCTTCCTTCATCCCCACCTCCCCTTCCTAGCATCCTGCGCTGCCTCAGCCTCAATGACTCTCCCTAAGGGTAATCTTTCCTCAGCACCTGAAATAGTGCCCGACCAGCACACAGAAGACAATCGGTATTTGTGAATTAATTGTCCAACACTCCCACATCTCCAGGGTGCCTCTTCCATCTGAATTTCCAACCCAACAGAAGAAGTTAATTTCCCCAGAGCCTCTGGACCTTTCTGCTCAGACCACCAAGATACTTCCTTCACTTAGTTTTCAAACTGGGTATTCTTCCCCGGGTTGTGGTTGCTGCCGTTGAGTCAACCCTGACATAGGATGAGCCCATGCACAATGAAATGAAATGCTGCCCGGTCCTGTGCCATCCCTATGATGGATTTCAAATAGGGCTGTTGTGATCCATGGGGTTTTCACTGGCTGATTTTCAGCATCATAGCAACATGCAAGCCTGCACTGACAGGCGGTGGCTGTACATGAGGTACATTGGCCAGGAATCGAACCTGGGTCTCCAATGGAAGGTGAGAATTCTACCACTGAACCATCAGTGCCTCATATTCCTCCACATCGCGGTGCCCTATGGAATATTTTCTGTAATTGTTCAGATTAGATCACCAACAACAAAAGAGAAGAAATTCGAAGATCAGTATATCACAAACTCTCCTTTCTCTCTCTCTCATCAACTATATTCCAACAAAACTAAAACACCCCAGCAACCTCTAGAGGCTTTTCTATTTCTGATTTTTTTTCATTCCTTAAAATTTCGGGATCAGCAGTCCAGACAGACATGAACTCTAGCATTTCAGACCACAGGGCTTTTTATTAGAGAAACTTGAGAGTTTAGCAGGGTTAAAACAACATCCAGAGCCACACTCAGTAACCTGAAGACCCCTCTGTCTCTGGGTGTATGACCAGTGAGCTGAGTATCCTTACAAAATTTTGAGAAACGGTGGTCGTTGGCATCTATTTGCTAATTCAAGCGTGGACCTGCTCACCAGAAGGAATTCACATCCAGTTCAATTTCAAAAACATCTTACTTAGCATCTGCTGTGTGCCAGACATTGTTCTTGGCAATGGGGAATCAGAATTGCTGCCTAGAGGAGAGACACAAACGAGTAACCAGAATAGGACACACCAGGGAGCTTTTAGGATACTCAGGTCTTGTTCACCAAACTTCAATAGTGATTCCCCTTTTGCCTCCACGAGTGTTTAAAAGATTAGTTATAAGCAGTGATCGAGCCCTAAAATCCCTAGGGCGAATCATTCTATTTGAAACATGATTAAGAGGAGAAATTTTAGAAGGGATCGTCAGGCAATTTGTGGGGAACACCAAGAGCAGAAGGGGCTCTTGCCACCCTCCCCATTTGTGAGTCAAGGGCACAATGCAATGCAGGGGCTGTACTGACATGGGCCCACCCAAAAGGGTAGAGCACACGGTCGGATGGAGATGTCTAACCTTTGCTCCAGAGGCCCCCTCACACCAGGTGGAACAGACACTGCTCAGAGACAGTGGGCCTGCCCTGGGACCTCACAGGCACAAGCTGACCTCCTGGCAGAGCCTAAACGGAGTGCTCGAGTCAGGGAGCAGGTACAGGACCAAGGGGAGGTCACACCAGCCCTGAGCAAGCTGAGAAAGACTAGATGACGAGTTGATTAGCTGCAAACGTCGGGAAACAAGGACAGCGAAACACACAGCGAGTGATGAGGCTGCCTGTTGACGCCAGCAGTCACTGTGAAGAGGCGACCAGAGACAGACCAGAGTTCATCATGCAGATCCAGGCACCATCCCGATGTAGGTCCAGGGACCAGCCCGTGAACACCAGCCCAGCCTCTACACTGTGTACCCAGGCACTATCAAAAGAGGAGCAGGGCACAGTGGTAAAAATGGGAGTGAAGCTTATCTGGGAGTTGTTGGGTGGTACAAATGGTTAACAGGCTTGGCTGTTAACTAAAAGGCTGGAGGTTCGAGTCCACCCAGAGGCACCTTGGAAGAAAGGCCTGGCAATCTATTTTTGAGAAATCAGCCATTAGAAACCTTATGGAGCACAGTTCTTCTTTGACACACATGGGGTCGCCATGAGTTGCACTTGACTCTACAGCTGCTAATATTTTTTGTTTTGCTTTGTTTTGAGGTTTATCTAGAGAGGCTGTAAATTATTGTTTGGGGTTAAGGTTTAAAGTGGATTTTGGATTTAGTCATTTGCATCTCTCCTGCTACCTGTTAACTCTAAGAGATAGCTACAGAAAAAGAAGCTATATTTTCTCTTGGGCATCTGAGTTGCAGTGGGCAACCCCCTGACTGTATGAAGAGGAGGGCAGTAGGGAGGGTGTACGAGGCTCGAAGAATGAATGAGGTGAAAAGGTACAGAGTGGCAAATATGAACAACACATTCGGAAATGAAAAAGAATTTCAATGTGACTGTAAAAGTTTCAAGAAGCATTTCCTCAAGAAAAAGGTCAATATTGTTGTCGTTAGGTACTGTAGAGTCGATTTCTGACTCATAGTGACCCCTGGTGACAGAGTAGAAATGCCCCATAGGATTTTCTAGGCTTTAATCTTTATGGAAGCAAATTGCCAGGCCTTGCTCCTACAGAGTTCGAACCACCGACATTTTGGTTAGCAGCCGAGCTCTTAACCATTGTGATATCATAATTCCCTGGATGCAGAGTTTAAACTTTATTTTGCTGACTTTAAACTTCAGTCTGATTTCACTAAACAGCTGTGTTTTTTCTGACTTAATCTAAATTTCCAATTCATGTCTGCATTTACCTTCAGTGTTCTCTAGTCTGAATGTCTTTTCTTTTACCAAGAGATGCATTAACAATTTGACTACCAATGGAAGGAAGAGAGATCCTTGGGGTAAAATAAATCTCATGGACGAGAGGAGCTGAATTTATTATATGCATGTTCACATAAAAAAATGAGGAAAATGAGCAAAATAATAAGAAGAGACACACAGTAAAAGTGCACCACACCAAGGGATTGCATGGTTTAACTTTCCACCGGACTGTAAACTGTCTGAAAGGAACAGAAAAAGGCATGTCTGGGTTGAATTTCAACATATTGCATGAGGAATTAATTACCTCCAATTTCAAAACTAGCCTTTCTGGGGTTTGCTTCCAGTTTGGGATATTTATAACTTTGAATTATTTTTACACCGAATTAGCAGGGTTTTCCCTTTTTTATTATCTATGATACAAAAGCAGCCATATCTTTCCCGGTCATATGGCACTGAGGCCCTGCCAACCTCATCAGGAAAGGTGGGCATCATCAGAAGCCTCCACTGTCCATCAGAGTAGGGTCTCCTTCGCCTAATGAGGGTCAGTGAGGTCGCCCCTGACCTGCACCTCTACAGCAAAAGAGGGTGGGGATGGATACCAGCCTGCTTCAGCACTGGATGGTGTCCTCTGTCAGGACAGGAAATTTTTCAGCAGGCACTGAACAATTGAGTAATTTACTCGTTACCGAGGTCTACCCCCTCCACATTGGTCTACATGCATGTACTTTGAGGAGAAATGGGTTTTGACCTCCAGGACTATGGACATTCAGCTCAACAGGCCACTTTACCCAAAGTTTCACTAATTTAGATTGAAACTTTGTCCCAAAGTTTTGATTGGCTCTGGTTTGAAAAGTCTCAGGGGTACAGTGTGCCTGCCACCCAATTTACATAGCTTTCAAGTTACAGACTGAGTTGCACACATGAAATTATTTGTGTTTCCTCTACGATACCAAGCAGTTGCATGCTTTTTTCCTCTGCTTGTAATACCCTTCGACACCTATCCCCCTGAACTCCTACACACTCTTTAAGACTCAGATCAAACACCACTGCTGAAGACTTCTCTGACCTCCCACAGGGAGTGGTGCTTGCTTTCTTTTCTGGGCAACCTTACACAGTCTCTGGTTATGGCACATAGTACTCTTCATTGCACTCATCTGCTAAGAAGTTTGATTGGGCACTCTCTTTCTCCCCGGGACTGTGAGAGCCTTGAGGGTACAGAGTTGATCTAGGACCAAACCAAAAAACCAAGCCAGTTGCTGTTGGGCTAATTCTGACTTATGGCGACCGCATGTGTCCGAGTAGAACTGTCCTCCATAGGGTTTTCAATGGCTGATTTTTCAGAAGTAGATAGCCAGACCTGTCTTCCAAGGCACCTCTGGTCAGCAGCCAAGCACATTACTCGTTTGCACCACCAAGGGACGCCAATTCTAGGACAATGCTTGGCAGATAGAAGGTGATCAATAAAGGCTAATTGAATGTGATAGATCCTAACAGCAGGATGATTACACAACAGAGTTAAGCTACGTTAGGAGACAGACAGGTTGTCTGAAAGGATTTGCTTTGCAGTGAACCTTGTTGTCTCAGAATGGGGTGGTAAGGGAGATGGTGGAATGTTCCCGTGAAAGTCGAGGTGATGATCATTACATGATAGGTTCTGATGAACGACTAATGGAGGGAGGGAGAGAATATTAATCAAACAAAACATTAGAGTTGGTAGGTAAATGATAAGTAGGATCCCAACAAATTTACTTATTGGCTGACTTTCCCTCTCAAATAATCTGAAAGAGGCATCCATGGACAAACGAGGCAGAGGGATGCAGGGTTTGATTAGCTTAGGGTGGTCCTGAGTGAAATGCTCATCCTCAGACTATGGGCCAGGCCCTCAGACATGAGAATCATCTGCAGTGAATCAGAATTTCTGGGAGCATGGCCTATGTATCTGCATTTTAAATACATTCCATGGTGATTCTTATTCACATCAGGCTGAAAACTTATCGGTGAGGCGAGGGTGATCTCTAAAGTGAATTTCAACCATAAACCTGTTCTCAAAGTGAATTTTAGTGGAGAAAGGCGATCTTTCCAATAACTGATGTTGGAGCAATTGCAAATCTGTATAGAAAGAAAACATTGTATCTTCATCTCCACTTCAAACCATACACACACAAAAAAATCAGTTCCTAATGGTTTGTAGATTTAAATTCAAAATGTAAAACAATATCTCTAAAACAACAACAGTAATAACTCTACTGGAAGAAACACATAAGGGTTTTATGACTTGGAAGAGGAAAAGATTTCTTAACAGGTCACAAAAAGCATTAAGTAATCTTTTCCTTTAGGAGAAAATATATAAATTGGAATACATTAAAATTAAGAATTTATGATACCAAAAGACCCTATTAAGAAAGTGAAACAAAAGCCACAAAATGGTTGAAGGTATTTGCAATGCATGTATCTCACAAATGACTCATATCCAGAATAAAGAACACCTATAAACCAACAACGAACAGCAATGACAAATAAACCCATAATAAAAAGAGAGACAACTAGATAGAAAAATAGACAAGATATTTAAACAGGCACTTCACAAAAGAGAATATACAAATGGCCAATAAACGTAGGGAAGGGTGTCCAACATCATTAATTATCAAGGAAGTAAAAATTAAAACCACAATGAGATGCCACTTTATACCCAACAGAATGGCTCAGATTAAAAAGATTGACAATACTAGTGTTGATACAGATGTGGAGCAACCAGAACACTTACACACCAACTGATAGGCGTCAACATTGGCACAACCATTTTAGAAAACTCTACGGCAATATCTACCAAATCTGAGCAAGCATATGTGTACTTTATGAGCCAGGAATTCCACTCCAAGGTACATAATCAACAGATAGTCATTACATATGTTCATTAAAAGACATGTACAAGAAAGGTTAGTAGCACTACTTGTAATAGCCAAAAATGTAAACAATTTCAACGTCCTTCAATAATTAAATGGGTAAATAGTGGTATTTATGCATAGTAAAATCCTACAGAACAAAAAGAACAACTGAAGCGTTGCTACATAAATGAATCTCACTAGCACTATGCTGAGAACAAAAAGCCAGACCCTAATGAGTACGTTCTGTATGAGTTCATCTATATCAGAAAGAAGCACAACTCATCTATAATGATAAAAGTGAGGATAATGGTCATCTTTGTGGGGGTGTAGGGACTGGGAAGAGGCAGGAGAGGTGCTGTTCTATTGTTCTATTTCTTCATCTGGATGCTGGTTATATTGGTGCATTCTCTTAAAATTCATCAAGCTGAACAGTTATTATTTGTACACTTTTTTGTATGTATGTTTACTTCAATCAAAAGGATACTTAAAAAATACATTTCTAAAACTAGCCCAGCCATCTAAATATGTATGCTCTGGCATTAGCGTTCCACAGCCTAGTCCACTCTTGCATTCAACAGCATCGCTAAGCTGGAGTTCTCCCATAAAGCCACTCGTCTGTATGATTATAATGGAATTCTGCATTTATATGGCGCCTTTCCTCTGCAGAGATCAAAGGGCTTCTGCATAATAAAAGATAGCATATCAAATGCAGCATATCAAACACAGTTAGGTCTGAGAGGATAAAGGGAAAAACTGAACTCAGGGACTTGTAATCTAGGAACCTTATAGACATAAAATAAGTCATTTAAAAATTGCATGTAAAAACAATCATAAACATCAACTATTAAGAATTGGTTTGTGTGAAATAAAAGGCCAGCTTCTCTTGAGGCTGCTTGCTTACTCTTGACACGGGAAGGACAGAGAGCAGCGTAGGCATTCAATTTAGGGCATAGACTCCTAGGCACCACATCGCGAGATTTCTCTGGAGTCAACTTGGCACCTCACCGCAGTAAAACAGAACAACTAAATAAACTCTGTGCTGCTGTTCAAAGAGCTTTCAAATGCACTTCAGACATAAACTCACAAACCCTGACAACTAATTAAAGGGGTCTTTTTCATATATGCGAAATAAATATTCTACTGATATATCTCTCTGAGGCATATAGAATTATATACATTGCTTTTATGCTTTATGTTGACATTTACCCAATCTGTTTTTTTTCCAGAATTCAATTTCTGAAATCACCAAGGGAAAGTGTGTACAACGAGGAATTTTTCACTGATCTAACATCACTTTTGAACCTTGTGTGGGATGGCATTTTGATTTCGCCAGTGACCCGCGGAGATGTTTCTATTAGCCTAACAAAGGACAACCTTAGCTTTGTGAATTATGAAACAGCTGCTCAGACATCGCTCTGTAATCTCTACACACGTGGAGAGAGGAAAAGAAAAATAGTTTACCTTGAGTAATTTAAATAGTTGATGTTCAGCAACTGGGTAACTTCAATAAAGGGAGCAGATAAATAAAAGCAGTGTTTTAATTTCATGTATATATCCCTTGAGAAGAATGACAATGACCATTGATAATGACGCAAGAGAGGACAATAGCCATAAACACTTAAAAAGTACTTTAAATGGATAACTGCATTAAATTCTCACAACTCTGTTAAGTTGGTAGTTTATTATCTTCATTTTGCAGATAAGACAACCTACTTGCCCAATGTCACAGTACATAGTAAGTGATGCAGCCAAGACTTAAAGACTTAAACCCAAGCAATGTGACTCCAGAGCTTGTGCTCTTGAGCACTAAGGCATACAGAATTAGGTGGAAGGGACACCAGGACATTCCATGGTAAGTCTGTTGTGGTGAAAGAATGTGTGCTGTCATTCTTTGGGAGCCCGTGTTTCTCTGGGACTGCTCTGACCGAAGCTACTCCTATAACCTTTGATAAGTTCCAGAAAGAAAAAGACCTGCTTCCCTAAGTAGAAATGGGTCACAGATCCCATGTCCCTACAGGGACCCTGGAGAAGTGTTCCAGGAATCAGCTCACCCCTTGGAGTGATCACATAAATTTAAAATATGAACTACTCCCCACCACTAGAGTCCCTCTCTTTGCAGGTTTCTGACTTGTTGCTTGTGTTCAGGTTTTTCACCTAACAGCATTTACAAAGGATTCCCTAGAAGGTAAGTCCACGTTCCTTGAAAACCCTATGGAATAATTCAGCTTTCCACTACAGGCAGTAGCAATGATTCATTCGTAACAAGAATGTTGCCAACTTGTTCAATAGGAGACCAGTCTTTGGGGAAAAAGAAAAAAAAACAGCTAGGAGATTTTCATCTGAACAGGAGGTCACTTTAAAATTCAATTTAGTGACACCCTTGTGGGTTTTCCCTGGCACCTAGAATATATGGACTAATAATTGAGAACAGCTGCTTGCCTTGACTGGAACCACTCTTTTTAAAGAGCTCCAAGATTACACCCTTGGCCTCTGCTTCTTTATATACTTTGGAAATAAACTACTGTGGATGCCCAAATGTATTCAGACAATGGAAGAAATGATTTATGGAGACTGACCACATCCAGTGCTGCCAGCCTCATTCATTTCCCTGGTTCAATCATCACCACCCATGCTACGGCGAGAGAACAAACTGACAAGGTCACACAGTTACTCGTCCCCAGGAGTCACCCTGAATAAAAGTTACCCTCAGATGGAAACACTTTTTCATGACCTTCACTCTAAGACATAGCTGTTGCATTTAGACGCTACCAAACACCTAACTTAATTATCAAGTTTTTTAATTCTGACAATCCTAGAGCATTTACTTCTGGTTTGCCCCAAGTGATAATCATAAAAGGCAATGAAATTCCTACAGAATATGGGATTTACATATTTTAAAGGACACTTCAATTTTCTTTGTATTTAGGCAGTTGTTTCCAGTTTTATTTTTCTTTTGAATCATTGATTCCATGCTTTTTCTGTGCCAAGTGCTCATCCTTTAAAGTGGCTTGAGCTAAACCTATTCATGGCGAATACACTTGTAACCTTTATTTTCCAATGTAAATATCCAATAATAGAGAAGTAATAAAATATAGCATGGCATATCCACTTTGCAGAATATTCTGGGCCTATTGACAAATAATAATAGCATCTACAGGACTGTACAGGAAATTGGGAAAATTAAAATTATATCATTAAGCTAAAACAGAATCAAAGTTGAATAGATCCATGATGACAGCTATGTAAAAGTATGCACAGACAAAAGATGAAAAGAGAATAAAACTCAAAGGAAATAATACTCTAGGTTCTGAATCTCTTCATAAATATTCCAGAAAACCATACAGATCAACAAGAGGAGCAAGTAAAACCATCCAGAGCCTATACCTATGTCATAACTAAGAGACAGAGAATACTACAAACTTCAAATATGTCCAAATACAGAAATAGATCACCAAATTCAGAAGAGCCAGCTTACAAAAGAAGAGAGGAAAACAAGTGTCTAGGTGTAAAAAAGAAAAAGAAAAAAAGATACTACCCCCAGAAAGAGAATGTTCTACCATTAGTGGGAAAACACTGAACGTAAGAATGAGCCCTGGTAGATCAGGCCCCTGGTTACTGGGGAATAAAAATGAAGGGGCTTGAAATTTCACAGAATAGAAGTTAAAATCTCAGGAATGTACCACTTCTGGAGGTGAAGAGGTAACTTAGAAGGGGTGGCCTTCAGAGATTTGATGGTGAAAAAAAATAGGAAGAGACGGAAATTAAGAGTACATTAGGAACAAGAGAATCACAAAGTCAAAAGACGCACTAATCCCCCAAATGGTGCATTTTTTAAAGAAACTGCAACTCACAAATAGAAAAGGGAGCTCTTGAATTAAAACATCTTACCCAAACCCTCACCTATGTCTACATGTGACAGTTATTGCTGGTCCAGGAAAATAATACATCTCAAAATGAAGAGTAAACAGCAGATAACATCCATACAAAGTGACTATAAGAACAAAACTTCTTAGCTGATGAATATTCCCTCCCCTTCCCCTCTCCAAAAAATAATAATGAAGCAGAAGAAAACTTGAACATAACACCACGGTCTGAATGAAATATCCTTAAACAAGCATTTGGAGATATGACAAAATGACTCAGAAATTTAAAACCTCAAAATATAAATGGACAAGAATCAGGAGAAAATTGAAAAAAATGACAAAATTATCTTAGAAATTATTAGTAAATTTCAATATGCCCAAGAGAAAACAGACGTTTAAAAAAGCATTGAGGAAAGGCATGAAAGCAAACAAAAGAATGAAAACAAAAGAAAAATATAACAAGAACCAGAGACAAAGTGATTGAGGTAGAGGATAATTTAACAGATCCGATGTATGTATAATAGGAGTCACTGAAGATTTAAAAACAGAACAATACAATAGGATCAATAATTAAAACTATAACCCAACAAAACTTTCCAAAAGTACAACAGACACATCAAAAGGACACATGGGTCAGTTTGAAGGGACTATCACTGACCAAATTTGGGACAATTTGAGCATCAAAACAAATAATAGTGATAATGGATTACGAAACACTGAGTAAAAAAAGAATCAAAGATAATCTTTAAACTTTAAACCTTAAACAAAAACCATCCCCTGACGTCATCTTTGAACCAAAAAAATAGTTTATCTTAATAAGTATAGTTTGCCTTGAGCATTGTGCTCTCTTAAAGAATTATCTATGTGAGATCAAACTGACAACAGTAACTTGAAAGGTTAGATAAGAAGCTTAGGGGGCAGTGAGTTTAGGTCAATAGTGGTGGAACAATATATAGAAGGATGGCAAGAATGTTTGCACAACTTGAAGAATGTAATCAATGTCATTGAGTCATACACGTAGAAATGGTTGAAATGGTGTATGACTGTGCATATTTCACCAAAAGAAAGAGAAGAAAAAGAAAATCCATGGTGAAACTAAAAGGTGGGAGAGGGGAGATTAGAAGAGAAAATTCTTTATGAAAGAATGCCAGCTAATCATTGGAGAAGGAAAGGTAGAATTAAAAACTCCCCTTTTGCAACCACTTTGGAGCCCTGGTGGTGCAGTTGTTAACAGCTCGTCTGCTAACCAAAAGGTCAGCAGTTTGAATCCACTAGCAGTTCCTTGGGAACCTATGGGGCAGTTTTACTGTCTATAGGGTCACTATGAGTCAGAATCAACTCAGTGGCAGCAGGTTTAACCGGTTAATGTAAATACTTAATTCAGACAAGGATCATCACTGGATTTTAAAACCACTGAGTAAAAATTTTGGAGAACAGGATAGTCACACGGTCTCAAAATATCACCCCATAGAATATCTATTAATTGTTAAGAGAAAGAATATCTTTATGATAAAGGAAACTGAAAGACAACTTTTTAAGAAATGAGCAAACTTAGCATCATTAATAAAGTGACGAACTGACATTTGTCTCCTGATTGATGCATTGAGAAGGACATCACATTCATTCATGTAATGTGTTTGCCAAAAATATGTAATTTGAATTGAATCATTAGGAAACGGTCAGACAAACTCAAATTGAGGGCCATTTTATAAAACAACTGGCCTGAATACTTGAAAAATGCTAATATTATTTTTTAAAAGGTGAGGGGGCTGAGAGACTATTACAGATTAAAGGAGACCAAAGGAGGCAAGAAATTAAAATGCAATACATGATTATTGATCATATCAATGATGAGAAAAAAAAACAATACAACATGATGTACATAATCAATGTCACTGAATTGTACATATGAGGAGTGCTGAAATGGCAAATGTTCCGTTATATACATATTTACCGCAATTAAAAAAAATTTTTTTAAACTATTGGAACAACTGGGGAGATCTGAATATGAGAAAATATTAGATTATATTATTTCATTGAAGTTTACTTTTCTGACAGGGTTAGCGGTATTGGGGTTATTCAGAGAATGTCTTTGTATTCAGGTGATACCTGATGAAGGGTTTAGGAGTTGTGATGTTTACAACTTTCAAATGATTCAGAGAAATAAGCAAATATGACAAAATGTTAACAATCTGGGTAAAGGGACTAGAAGTGCTCACTGGACTAGTCATCCAGCTTTCCTTTAAGTTAAAAAATTTTCAAAATAAAAAGTATAGAGGAAAAAAGAAGTCCATGCTGTTAAAAGAGAAGCCAGACTAGGGATTACTTGTGGGGGAGGGGCTTGGGGGGGTCTCTGGGAGGGGGCATAAGGGGACTTCCGGGGGCTGGTGATGTTTCCTTTCTTGATCTGGATGCTGGTTACACAGGGGTGTTCACTTAGGGCTATAAATTTACATTTTGTTAACTTTTCTGTACTTGGGTCATGCTTCAAAGAAAAGATTCTATTGTTGTTTAAGGCAATAGTCATTAGGTTAAAGAGATGTAGTTATTCTATTTAAGTATTTTAGTTATTTCCTTTTTTATATTTTTTTCAAAGTTTCAGTTAAATAATTGACTTTTATAATCCAGATGTTGTTTTTGTAGTTCGGTGCCGGCGAGTCAGTTCCAACTCGTAGCGACCTTACAGGACAGAGTAGTTAACTGCCCTATAAGGTTTCCAAGGAGCTTATAAATTTTTTTTTTTTAAGGGTAGGTCTTCCTTTTGCTCTTCAGGGATGCAGGAAAGTGAAAATGGTCTGAGCTATAACAAGGTTGTCTAGATACCATTTCCTGTCATTCAGGAAGGGCTTGACCTACATCTTAAATAGAAACTTCACTGCATTTACGTGTATACCTTGTGACAAGGGAGGTTTGCATTCTCAGTATTTGACTTTGGAGATAAGTGACCCTTGTTTCATGGTGATTAAATAAAGACTTTTGAAAAATATTTAGAATATTTAGCCAAAGTGACTATTACACGTAAGTATGTGCTTTCCCACAAGTGTGCTCTTACGATTTTAGCTTATTAACTGTATTAGTTTTCTATGGCTGCCGTAACAGAATATCACAAACTAGACAGCTTAAAACAGCAGAAATTTATTTTCTCACAATTCTGGAGGCTAGAAGTCTAAAATCAAGGTGTCAGCAAGGTTAGTTCCTTCTGGAAGGCTTTGAGATAGATTCTGTCCCATGCCTCTCTCCTAACTCCTGGTGATTTCCTAAAATCCTTGGCCTTTCTTGGCTTGTAGATACATCACTCCAATCTCTGCCTATGTTGTCACGTACTGTTCTTGCTTGGTGTCTCTCTGCGTCTCTTCGTCTCTTCTTATAAAGGCACCAGTCGTTGGATTAGGGCCCACCCTACCCTAGCATGGCCTCATGTTAACTAAATTACATCTGCAAAGATCCAATTTCCAAATAAAGCCACATTCACAAGCACCAGGGGTTAGAACTTGAAAATAACTTTTTAGGGGACGCAAATCAATCCATAGCAGTAACAATTCGCCACACCCAGGGATCTAGGGGCAGAGTAACAACAGCATCCGGACCTGCGGTGCTCCTTTACAAACATGAGCAAAACGACCTGCAATGCGTAATATAATCAAGTCCGTAATAAATATGTCCTATCCTTATGTTCAGTGGCCCTGGTGGAGCAGTGGTGACAGCTCTCAGCTGCTAACCGAAAGGTCAGCGGTTTGAACCCACAGCCACTCCATGGGAGAAAGATGTGGCAGCCTGCTTCCATAAAGATTACAGCCTTGGAAACTCTGTGGGCCAGTTCTACTCTGTCCTATAGGGTTGCTATGAGTGGGAACTGACGTTACAGCAGTGAGTTTTGGTTTTATCCTTATGTTCTCCCGTTTCAGAACTGACCTCACAAAACCACACTGCAGACTTTATTTGTGATCCACATTTTCATGTATATGCAGGATAAAAGTGAGAAAGGGAATAAAAATATTTCTCTCTAAACGGGTACTTCTACAGAAGAGTATCAACATTTTTTTTTACAGAGAAGAAATGTCAGCTTTTCCTTTTTTTTTTTAAGATTCCAACCCACACTCTGACTTAACTGATTTCGTGGGAGGGGACAGGGAGAGGGTTCAAGTGCTTCTAAAACAGATTCCCAAGCCAAAACCAGGCAGTGTCCTTGTATTGCCGAAATCAGAGATGAGCGAGACCTGAATAGGTCAGTCTCAAATCCACTAGAGAGTTGCTTGTGGTATTCTTACTTCTCTGACTACATTTTTGTAAAATTATAAACTTATCTATTTTTTAAAAGCCTTATTAAATTAAAAGCATTTTAATCTTTTGAGGAATGAAACAAAAAAACGATTAAGAGGATACTTCGTCTGTTAGTGGATACAATTTAAAACCTTGGCTGTCTCTTTTCATGTAAACATTCCTCTGCCCCCAGTTCAGTGGGGCTGGGGGTGAAGCAGAGATGCACACAGACTCCAGAGAAAGCAGCTGTTTCTAGTGGAGGCCCCTTCAACAAAGACTGTTAAAGTCTGGAAGGGTTTCCATTAAAGTCTTAGTTTCTATTCCTCCGTGTGTGTGAGCCCCAAATCATTTCAACCAAGTCACGGGTTGCCTGTTGGCATCTGATTCTCCAGAAGTTGGAGAAAATGAAAGGAGAATAGCGGTGAGCACATGGGAGATGAAGTTTCTAAAATTCCACTAGCGGAGGATACCAGCTGGAGCAATTACTGGCAGTCTTTGGTTCGCCCATTTAGAGACAGAGCACTTCACAAGCAAAGATTTTATCTCTGGGGAGATTCTTACCTCCAAAGGAGGGAGGTAAATTAGACATCAGCCTCCCCATTCCAACAAAACAGCATTTCTCTTAAAAGAACACAATGCTGATCCTCCTATGGAAATTGATGAAAATGCTCCACCAAACACAGGGAGGGAAAAGAAACACTCTTGAAAAATCACTTTGTCCATTCTTTGCCTCTGGTTAAGATCGAGTTGAAGTCATCTTGGAGTTAATATTTATAACCTAAGTTTTAAAATGTACATAGAAGGAAATGGATCTCTCTTTGTCTGCAAAGTTATAAGAATCAAAGAAACATAATTTTATCTTTCTATGTAAACCAAGTTTTTGTCAGTTCTTAATAGAAATAGACAAAGCTTTATCATACTCTATACATTAATCCTTCATGCAGTGGAGCCAACTATTAAGTTCCAACTCAGATGAGCCTTCGTCGAGTTGGATAATCTTCATTCCTTTATCATTTCCTCATATATTACATGAAGATGCATTCCTAAACATATCAAGAAGTTATGTATAATGCATCCTTGTGTTACGAGGTCTTGGTTCACATGTCATACAAAAGCTAATTTAAATACTTATGCCGCTTACTTAAAATTAGAACAGTGGCTACTCTTGGGGGAGGGATGACTGGAAAGGAATGGGGTGTTGATATTTTTTTGTATCTTGATCTGGGAATTGGTTACATGAGTGTGTTCTCTTTGTGACAAGTCATTGAGCTACGCAGTTAAGATTTTTGTACTTCGCTGTATGTGTTATAAAGGAGCCCTTGTGGCACAGTGGTTAAGTGCTCAGCTGCTAACCGAAAGGTCAGAGGTTCGAACCCAGCAGCCACTTTGTGGAAGAAAGGTGTGGCAGTCTGCTTCTGTAAAGATTTACAACCTTGGAAACCCTATTGGGCAGTTCTACTCTGTCCTATAGGGTTGCTATGAGCCAAAATCGCCTTGACAGTAATGGGCTTGGGTTTGGTTTGGTATGTGTTCTCACCATCAATGAGTTGTGAATAAAATATTTGCAAAAAGCAAAACCAAATTGTGTCACCTACAGAGTACTAGTGTGAGAGCCGCAAGTTCCTTGCATATCAGATGGAAATCATACCCTCTCCTACCTCTCAGGGTTGTTGTGAAGAAGAATTAAGATAATGTTGGGAGAGGGCTTTGCAAAATGTAAGGTAATATATAAATGTGAGATAGTATTGTGAGCCCTGTATGGTGCAAAGAGTTAACTCATTCAACTGCTTACTGAGAAATTGGAAGTTCCAGAATACTCAGAGGTACCTCAGAAGAAAGGCCTGGCAATCTACTTCCGAAAAATCAGCCATTGAAAACTCTATGGAATGTAATCAACGTCAGTGAATTGTACATGTAGAAACTGTTGAATTGGTGTATGTTTCGCTGTGCATATTCTCCACAACAACAATAAAATTGAAAACAAAGAAAAGAAAAGAAAACCCTGTGGAGCATAGTTCTATTCCGACATGCATGGGGTCACCATGAGTCAGAGTCAACTCAACAGCAACTGGTTTATTGCTGCTACTGTTTTTCTTTGATGAGTTTCTCAAACAATGGGCTATGGTCACAATTTCAATTTTTCAGGACCAGCCAATATCCATGTGATATATTTACAATTTTGTATGTGAACAAAAGCAGAAGGAATACATGATTTACACATTGTTATACCATTGTTGGAACGCCTGTTGCCCAACCCTTCTCTAGTCCATAGTCCCCAGATAGATTATTTTGCAACTAATTACTTGCAGATGTGAAATCATTTAGAGTGTTATGAAAATAGCTGAATGGATCCTGGAATGAGCAGCACTGAGTCTGGAGTGGATGGCATAACAAAATTATTGTTATTGTCGGCTGGAAGCCTTGTTTGTGGCTCTCAGTTCTGTCTCCTAGCGTTCTACTAAAGAGGAAGTAGAAATTGTATCTATCTCATTAAAAATAAATCCAGATTGCATTTTATTTTTTAATTATTTACACCCTCAATACCAGAAACTGAAAATATAATTTTAGCTCTTCATTGTTCTGTTTTTAGCTTCAGCCAATTGAAAAAAGGACAAAGTCTTCAAAAAAAAAAAAGTGAGTCAGAGAAGGCATTAAGTTACTTCAAAATAGACAGAAACACAAACGAAATAAAGAAGTGCTTCAAAAAGGAAGACGGAAACCCGAATGGGAGGAGCTACTGGCATGGAATTCTCTCTCTCTCCATCTCTCCCTCAGCAAAATATTTAGCCACTGTTAGCAACTGCTAGAACAGAATAGCATCATTATTGTTTTAAGTGATCATTAAAGAAGGCAAGAGAGTTCTTCTGAATTTCAGAGGTGAAGGATAGAGTTTGAAAAACACATTCCTCTGAAGTGGAAAAGAATAAAAGCAGAATAAAAATGTTTATTTGAGACATCATGGGACCAAGCTCTCCCCACAGAAGCAGAATCCACCTGACAACAAATATTCCATATAGAGGCCTAATTTAGGAAGTCAAAACTCAGTGATAGGAGAAAGCTTTAGTTCATGAATCCCTTACTTCTGAGTTGTCAATTAATTTATGTTTTAATTGTCTGATGTATGTCTTCAACCAAATGTTTAAAATATAATGCACAGGTGCCATAAGTTTCTGAGCTCTGGCTGTCTTAAAATACCGGTTGATTTCACACATTAAAAGTAACTCTCTTGAAATATTTGGGAATCATATATCTGATATGGGCCCAGCATCCACAATATATAAAGAATGCTTGTTGTTGTGTGCCGTTGAGTGGATTCTAACTCACAGCGACCCTTATGGGACAGAGTAGAACTGCCCCATAGGGTTTCCGAGGCTGTAATCTCTGCGGGAGCAGATCACCAGGTCTCTTCTCCCGTGGAGCGGCTGGTGGGTTTGAACTGCCTTTTGGTTAGCAGCGGAGCGCTTAACCATTGCACCACCAAGGCTCCTTGAAGAGCTCTTACAACTCAACAAAAACAAATAAACACACAATTCAGTTTAAAAAAATAAGCAAAGGACTTGAATATATATTTTTCCAAAGGATATATAAAAATGGTCAACAAACAAATGAAGAGAACCCTTTCGGTAATAATTTTTAGAAGATATCTTCTAAAAAAAAAAAAAGTAATCCAAGAAAGAGGAGAACACGAATATAAGATAAAGCAACAGAAAAAGAAATCAGAAAAACTCATAGGTAAACCTGAAGATTTATTGATGATACGACTGGTACTTCAGGCATTGTCAGGAAATTTCACCTAAGTAGAGGCATGATATAGAAAATACTAAAAATATTATCATCAATTTTTTAACTTCCCCAGGATCACCCACACCTGCAAACAAACATGCTGTCCATTCTCTCACATTGTAAAAACCCCTTCTGTTGCCCACACTTTGTCTTCCAACTACTGACTCATTTCTCTCTTCCCCTTTGCAGCGAAACTCTTCAAAGAAATTTTTTATTAATCTTTATGCACCTAACTAGCAATAGATAAGGCAAAACTCATTAGAATAAAGAGAAATTAACATATCCATAATGATAGCAGAAGATTTAACCTAATCTCTCACAAATCAACAGATCATATAGGGCAAAAATAAGAATCTACAGAATATTTATAAAAATTGACCACGGAATGGTCCTCAAGGAAAAATCTCTATGAATTCTGAAAAGGAAAAAGCTGAGCAGACTCATTCTCTGATCACAATGTAATAAAACTAAAAAGTAACATCCAAAGGATAGGAAAAACAAAAAAAAAGATCTCCCTTGTTCACAAAATATTTTAGATGTTTCTTTTAAATAACTTGGATGCAAGAGAAAATCAAACCTGAAATTTCAGACTATTTTCAGTGCTGCATGTCAAAAGTTAAGGGATGCAGCCAAACTGGTACTCAAAGACTTTTTATCATTTTAAGTACACATACTAGAAAATAAGATACATTGAAAACAAAAGAACTAACCATTCATCTAAGAGAAGGTAAAAATAGAACAAAAGAAGCCTGAAGAAAATAAAGTAAATTTCATCTTATTCCATTGTCTCTTCACCTCAACCTGGTCTCTCCTTTGGGTGTTGTTTTATTTCAGAGGCCATGTTGTGTTTCTTTGATTGCTCTTTTTTAAGCAGATTCCTGGTACCTTATCATATTTCCAGAAATTTCTTCCAGAATCCACAGTAGATCTTTGAAGTCTTCAAGATGTTGTTTTCTTCCCTCATACTGCAGTATTTTTTATCAGCCTATACTGGAGTATTTTTGTTTTCTGTTCTCCATAGAAGGAGTCCCAGGTAGCGTAAACAGTTAAGCACTCAATTACTAGCCGAAAGGTTGGCGGTTTGAACACACAGAGAGGTGCTCAGAAGACAGGCCTGGCGATCTGCTTCCAAAAGGTCATGGCCTTGAAAACCCTATGGAGCAATTCTACTCTGCACAATGGGGTCGCCATGAGTCGGAACCAACTCCACGGCAACTAACAACAGCAACATTCTCCATGGGGAGAATTATCTAAACTATATTTTCGAACATTCGGCAGTATATGGACTTCCTATAGTTCTGCTAACGATACTCTTGAGTTCTATCCAGATCTGCATGAAGGCTGATATGAATTTCTCCCTGCCCAATTCCATAACTCATGAAGTATGGCTACGAAGTGATGAGCTAGACTTATTTACCCCCTCTGCTGCCTGAGAATCTGAATTGGGAATGGAAAATACTTGATCCATGTGGTAACACCGGAATCCACTTCTGTGCTCAGGGTAGACACCACTAATAAATAATTATGACAGACCCACTAAGCCCAGATTCAACCGCCGACCCTTTCTGGACATGATTCTCCATTATTGTATGTTAACAACTGGAATATAAAATTAATTCTATTCTTCTACCCTGCTCCACATCAATAGCACATATGGAAACTTCTCTCCCTGGTATACATTCAGGGAACCTGCCCCTGACCAGGACTCTGGCATTGAGCCTGCCCATCTCCTTCAGAATATTAGCCTCTTTCCCACTCTAGTAAATATGTAGCTCTGAGGTAGAGATGACATATTTTTCTGATCATCTTGCAGCCCCTTTGAATACCCTTGGTGATCCTCACTTGGGTCGTAACCTGAATTCGGGACCCAATCACCAGTATTAAATTTTCTGGCAGATTTCCAGTCATCTGCATGTTGACTTGAACTCAGTCTGGAATGATCTCAAATTAAATTATCATTGTCTTTGCTCTTGAAAAAATAAAATGATTTTATCATAGCTGCCCATTACCTACAATTCGAGCATTTTAGACCAAAAAGAGCAACCAGACTGATAACCTTAAGATGAATTTAATTTCCCACTTATTTCCTGAATGCCATTCATTAATGAATGACATCAAAGAAAAACACCTTACAAACGCTCTTATATTTAGATATTTAATAGTGACTTTAAGAAATCCATCTTAGGGAGAAAGACCTTATAGTCGATCAAAGTACACAGGATAGAAGACACAGAAACACATGTAAACTGATTAAAGTAATAAAAAAAAAAAAGAAAAAGACCAATTCTGGGGACCTTGGGACTGGAGCCAGAGGCTTGACACCCACAACCTCTCCAGCCCTCATTCTGGCTTGGCTCAACCCTGGCTCCTCTTCAGCACACAGGCTCTATCCACACAGCAGGGTAAGGCCCTTATGTTTCTAATTTCACAAGCCAAAGACAAAAGGACCTTCTCCATTGGCTCAGTCCAGTCTAAATCATCCCAGGGAAGGCCTCTGATTGGCTCAATTTGACTTACGAGTCTATATGTTAACCAAAGACTCTGGCCAGGGGATGGAGCATTCTGCGTGTCCAGGCCTGGATCTTCTGCCCACCTTTAGAGTCCAGAGAAGAGTGGAGTGGGGATAAAGGCATGCAGGTCATCCAGGAACAACAGCCACCACACACGGATACAATACCCATCACACACATCGCAGTGTCTCATTCTTAGTACAAGATTTGATTGAAGAAGGAAAGGACACTGGGTGTCTGATGCTTAAAAAAGAGAGTCACTAAAAGAGGGGAGGTAACAATGATGGGGGCAGCCAAGGGCGTCAGAGGAGAATTTCTTCAACTCCACACTCTTCGCCAGAGTCTGCTCTGCCCCCTTAATCCAACAATGGAAAAGGGCAGCCAATAGCACAGACCTGTATCTCTCTATTTCTGACATGAACAGTGAGTGTGCGAGTAACGAGTCCACGTTTCCATTTCTAATCCAGCATACAGGGCTGAACCTGTGGCTGCAGAACCTTTTCTTGATGTTATCATTTAGCCAAACTGTGGAGTCAAATCATCCTACTTTATCCTGACACGTTTAGAAGTCTGACCAGGTCCTGCTTCAGCTTCTATTTGCAGCCTAGTCCCTGGGTAGTGCAAATGGATACTAACCTAAAGATTGGAGGTTCAAGTCCACTCAGAGGTGCCTTGGAAAAAAAGCCTGGTGACCTACTTCCAAAAAATCAGCCATTGAAAACCCCGTGGAGCACAGTTCTACTCTGACACACATGGGGTTACCATGAGTTGGAGTCAACTCAACAGAACTGGTTTATAACCTATAAGCACACATATTTTCTGCTTATACATTATCAACCCAGATTCTCTTAAATGGTGCTGTGTCGTTTTTTTCTTGAATTCCTTCCTACTAATGTCTTTAAATCTGTTTTACTTGATATGACCTGGGGCTGGACAGAAAGACATACCTGGGGGTAGACAGGGTTGCTGTAAGTTATCACTGGTGCTGGGGATATCTGACAGGATATCAGGAGAAAAGTCTAGAAATGTTCTTTTTTTTAATTCCAAATACATGCCAGGAAATATGCAAACATTTTATGCCTATTTGGAGCCCTGATGGTGCAGTAGTTAAGAGCTCAGCCGCTAACCAAAAGGTCGGCAGTTCGAATCTACCAGCCGCTCCTTGGAAACCCTATGAGGCAGTTCTATTCTGTCGTATAGGGTCGCTATGAGTCTGAATTGACTTGACGGCAACAGGTTTGGTTTTTGGTTTTTGGTTTATTCAGTTTAATCCTCAGAACACCCTGGGAGCTAGGTATTATAATCTAAGTTCCATAGACAAGGAAAATGAGCACCAAGAGGTTACTAGTGTGACTGCTGAGCTGTAGTTCAGTCCCCAGCCTGCCTCACTGCCAAGTCCAAGCAAGCTTGCCCACTCACTCTAAGCTCTGCCCATGACCTTCTCCTAACTCACATATCACACTGAGAGAAGCTGTGAGGCACTGTCAGGTCTTGTCCACCTTTTTGGTGGAGCACTTTAGCCAAAATTGAGCTTTGCATCTACCTACCCTTAAAAA
This sequence comes from Trichechus manatus latirostris, assembly GCF_000243295.1. Classification (NCBI taxonomy): domain Eukaryota; kingdom Metazoa; phylum Chordata; class Mammalia; order Sirenia; family Trichechidae; genus Trichechus; species Trichechus manatus. The sequence continues at coordinate 4,763,755 of NW_004444073.1, forward strand.
AAAAAAAAAACTAAACCCATTGCCGTCGAATCCATTCCGACAAACAGTGACCCCACAGGACAGAGTAGAACTGCCTTATAAGGTTTCCAAGGAGTGGCTGGTAGATTCGAACTGCTGACCTTTTGGTTAACAGCCAGGCTCTTAACCACTGCAACTCCAGGGCTCTGACTACCAAGGAAACCCAGGCACTTCTGGGCAAGACAGGGGACTCAGAGCAGGGAACCTCAGGTTTCTATTTATGGATCTACCTGGGGAAAGGGTTTGTGTAAGGAGCTTCCTGAGGTGGGTGGCCAGGAGATCTGGAGTCAGGGAAGGTTGTGCAGTGCCTATCTCTGCCATTCATTCCCTAAACAATCCTTTGGACTCAGGTCTGAACTGCGAAGGGAAGAGCTGTGGCACTAGGTGAGGCAGCTGTTTTCACAGAATCAGGAAGGACTCTGAGAGGTGGGGCTGGCAGGCTAAATGAATAATTTCTTTTATAAGCATCAGCACAAAGCTGGTTCCTATGAGGCAGAGGTTAAAGATGGCCCATATGTCCAATTTTTTCAAACTACTGCACCTCTCCATCATCTCTAACATCAACTACTCCTGCTCCCCTCAGTACTCTCCCTCCCGTCTTTGGGTTCTGTAATTCGCTGCAATGTCTCACAGAACTCATGAATTATACTTAAGAGTTAAGTGGTTTATTAGAGAAGTAACAAGGTACAACTCAGGATTGGGATAAATTTGGAAGTAAGAGGAACAACTTAGGATGCAGTTCTTCGATCAGGACAGCTTCTTCTCACATTTTGCCACCGGGCTCTGCTGGAGCCCTTCTTGGGCAAGGGTTACAACTCTTAGCTCTGTGGATCGGCAAGCCCCACCTCGGCTGTCTAGCACCAGTCTCCTGGTTCCTGCCATCTCTCGCCACTATTGGCTCTTGCTACTGCTGCATCGTCATCTCTTGCTGTCTTCTGTGTTACAACTTTTTCTTTCTCTCTCCTCATCTCCGAGGTCCAGGAGATTCTCAGCACAAGGATCCCAGGTCCAAAGAATGCACTCCACTTCTAGCTCTTCTTTCTTGGTGGTAGTGAGGTGCCCCTCTGCTCTGGGATTGGCTCTCTTTTAAGCCTAGCAGGATGACAAACCTGACCAATTCCCTTGTTAGGGTTCCATACACCTTATTTGCATGGTCCCACACCCACAAGGGTGGCATGCATCTTATTTACATTATTAGCAAGCTAGCCAATCCCCTTGGTGGGCCACCACAAGCACCTCATTTACGTAGTCCTCACCTAGTCATTTGGTGGGACTTACAAAGACTATAGCTAGAAGCACTATCTTAAGTAATTCACTACACTGCACAGGCTATGGGGCAGAGGGTTTAGGAAAACAGCTTTGATGCCCAAATGACAAACTCCAACTCTCACGGAGGAGAGGTGGTCTACATGCAAGAAGTCTCCCTTTTAACCTCAAAACCATATTTCCCAAGATAATTATACAAACACAGTTTTTACTGGAGGAAAAGAAATAATTTTTTTCTCAGAGCAACACTCCAGTTCAACTTGTAAAGGAGTTTAAAATGATAAATATTCCTTTATGACTTCATTAGGAAGCCATTGCAAAGATCTCAGGAAGACATTAGTTAAATTCATGAAGATAACATGATCAAGATATTTAGGGATTTGCCTGATAAAAGAGCCTGTCTCAAGTTTATTAAGAAAATGTTCTTATCCTACTTTGGTGAGTGCCATCTGGGGTCTTAAAAGATAGTGAGCAGCCATCTAAGATGCATCAACTGGTCCCAA
>NW_004444073.1:4765641-4794090 GCF_000243295.1 Trichechus manatus latirostris
TACCACCAATGACTGCCCTGACAGGGAACACAACAGAGAGTCCCTGATGGAGCAGGAGAAAAGTGGGGTGCAGAACTCAAATTTTAGTAAGAAGACCGGACTTAATGGTCTGGCTGAGACTGGAGGAACCCCGGAAAGCGTGGTCCCTGGACTGTCAACCCAGCACTAAAACCATTCCCGAGGCCAATTCTTCAGACAAAGATTAGATTGGACTGTGGGACACATAATGATACTCATGAAGAGTGTGCTTCTTAGCTCAAGTAGAGATATGAGACTAAATGGGCAGCTCCTGTCCGGAGGTGAGATGAGAAGGCAGACAGGGTCAGGAGCTGGTTGAATGGACACAGGAAATCAGGGGTGGAAAGGAGGAATGTGTTGTCACAGTATAGGGAGCGCAATTAGGATCACATAACAATGTATGTATAAATTTTTGTATGAGAGACTACCTTGAATTGCAAACTTTCACTTAAAGTACAATAAAATAAAATAAAGAGCCTGTCTCTTATCCCTATCCCAGTATTTTTCAAACCTCGCAAAAAGTAAAAGTCAACTTTGCCAACTTCACAATGAAAAACAATTGTTATTGTTCATAAGTTCCCAGCCTTCAGAATCTGTCAGCTGAGTAATAATACAATTTTTCCTAAGAAATATTTCCAAAATATAGGCCCCAAAATATATAGCTGGAAGTTTCCTCAGAAGAGATGGCAATCAGGTAAGCCAACCTTAACAGATTTCTAAGGTTTTCTTTAAGTCTTTCTCAAAACAAAACAGAAGTAAAATATATAAACTGTTATCTAGTAAAATTGGTGACTACATTTGCACTTTGTCTATGGAAATGAGTAGTTCAATCAAATCAGAAGTCATAGGTGAAGAGAAAAGAACATAGCATAAGGACAATGCTTCAACAAGTGGCAGGGAAGTGACTCTCTCGGGTTAAGTATTTGGGCAAGTCCCCCCGCCCCAAACACACACTCATTCACAACGTCTTAATTCACAGGTCTTGCTTGGTTTTTGTTCATCTTAGTCTGGGACACCTGATCAGGTCACACACAAATGCTTTAGAAGGGGTTACTGGCGAAAGCTTACTCAGCTGAGAGATTTTCATGATCCCTGCCACAGACCAAAGAAATTCTCCCTTAATGCTAAAATGAAAACTTTGCCTCAACAGCCTCCAGGCATCCTCCCCATCCAAATTTATCCTAGAAGAAACCACAAAATCAGTTAAATGCTTTTATTGACATCTGTCTGTGTTTCCACTGTATTTTTTTCCTTTAAACAAAGAATGCTTGAGTGTCGACGTGTGGTCTTTTTATAAGCTGTATACATTAAAGCCAACACACAAAGGAACCTAAGTAATGATTTCCTTCTATCATCGTGGACTGAAGGGAGGGATGGGAGAGGAGGGGCTACGGCCTGGAGTATGGTGATGGGCAGTGGTAGTTCCAAAGTCAAACATGAAAGCCAAAATGGGTTATTCTGAGATGTCTTAGATTTTTAGTGCTGCGATAACAGAAATACCACAAGTAGATGGCTTTAAGGAACAGAAGTTTAATTTTCTCACAGTTTAGGTGGCTAGAAGTCCTAATTCAGGGCACCAGCTCTAGGAGAAGGCTTTCTATTACTGTTGGCTCCGGGGGAAAGGTTCTTGTCTCTTTTCAGCTTCTGTTCCTCAGTTTCTTGATGATCTTCATGTGGCATAGCATCTATCTTCCCCCACTTGTGCTTCCTTGCTTCTGTGCCTAATCTGCTCTTTTTGTATCTCAAAAGTGATTGGCTTAAAACACATCCTACACTAATATGACCTCACTAACATAACAAAGAAACTTCTATTTCCAAATGGGATTACATCCACACCCATTGCCACGGAGTTGATTCCAACTCATAGCAGCCCTGTAGGACAGAGTAGAACTGTCCCATAGGGTTTCCAATGCTGTAAATCTTCACTGAAGCAGACTGCCACATCTTTGTCTCCCATGGAGTGGCTGGTGGGTTGCCACAGCAGACCTTCCAGTTAGCAGCCAACCGCTTTAACCACGCACCACCAGGGCTCCCCTTTCTACAGATATAGGGGTTAGGATTTACAACACATATTCTTGGGGGACACAATTCAATCCATAAACAGATGGGATGACCGGTCTGTAATCTGTGTCCTGTCTGTACACAGGAAGAGACAAATCCAGAAGTAGGAGACAGCAGAAGAGGTAAGACAAGCCAGGAAATCATTCAGCCTCAGGGGGCATCTAAGAGTGCGGAGCGGCCACTCTGGGTGGATCAGGAAGTTTGAAGGGTGTGAGAAGCCTTGCTCAGAGGAAACTGCTGGTCAGCCGGGTGTGACCCCAGATGTTCTGTGAGCAGTATCTGTCTAGCCTTGCTTATTGCTCCTTTTACACACACACACCACACACCCGTTATCAGCGAGTCAACTCTGACTCACGGCGACCCATGTGTGTCAGAGTGGAACTGTGCTCCATAGGGTTTTCAGTGGTTGATTTTTTGGAAGTAGATCATCAGGCCTGTTTTCCAAGGTGCCTCTGTGGACTCAAGCCTCCAACCTTTCAGTTAGCAGTCGAGCGCGTTAACCATCTGCACAACCCAGGGACTCCATCGCTCCTTTTACAAACAGAAAGTAATGTCTAAAGAAACCTTTCTAGTCATTTTATGATTCTGAAATAAATGGAAGGCAGCTTTCACCCTCACCCTCCTCTCCAGCAGCAAAAAGGCTAACAATTGCCAACATGAGAAGTACTTGGTGAGTGCCAAGAAACACCAATATCAGGAGGAAATCGACCCTTGAAAAGACAGTCAAGGAAATGCTAGAGAAAACCCACTTGTTTATTTGAGCACCTACCCCCTTCTCCTGTGTCATAGTTCATTCCAGCTCTGGCATCCCATCCTGGCCAGCAAACAACTTCTTCTCTACAGTTTCCAACCTAATTTGTAGGCAAATCTCTCCTTTCCCTCCACGTGAAATACAATCCCCTTCTGTGATGAGAGGAAATTTGTTCCATCCTATGCACCAATTAGCAGCTGTGATTCCCCATCTTGGTTCCCCTGCTGCTCACTGGAACATCCCTGAGATGGAACAGCGTCTCCTCCAGGATTCCTTTCAAGATCCCCATTTGTAGTCGGAGCACCAAGGGTGGAAAGCTGACAAGAATCGGGATGGCACCCGCGGTGTGGAGAAAGTCATGGTTGAGTTCTTCTGTACAAACCACATGCTTCCACCCCATACCCAGTGTTTCCTTACCATTTGATATCACAGCAAGCTGGGATTTGGTTTGAATTAGAAGGGAGAGGTCTTTTTGAGGAAAGGGGCCCCTGAGCCAGTGCTGGAGGAGTTAGAGCCATCTACTGGGAGAGCGTGTCTGAAACTTGTATTCATGCGGCCAAGTTGCTTCTCTATGTACTCGGCTAACAAAGCCCCAAAGTCATGCTATACTCTGCTTTTCTACAGACCCACTTCTCCACTTAATGATGCCCACTTTGTGTCAAATGAAATGTTGTCTGGTCTTATGCCAACCCCATGATCAGCTGGGGATCAGACCACTGTGATGCGTTGGGTTTTCACTAGCTAATTTCTGGATGTAGATTGCCAGGCCTTTTTTCCTAGTCTGAAAGCTCCCCTGAAATCTGTTCAGCATCATAGCAATATGCACACCTCCACTGATAGACAGGTGGTGGCTGCACGTGAGGTGCATTGGCTAGGAATCAAAGCTGGGTTTCTGCATGGAAGGCGAGAATTCTACCGCTGACCTACCAATGCCCCACAGTAATTGTATAACTATCTGTGGGGTTCTTTGATTAAGATATATTTTCTCCACTTGACTGAGCTTTCTGAGGCACAGACAGTGTTTTTTTTCTAGCTTACCATTGAGTCCTCACCACTAATAGTGCCTGGCACATAGCAGACAATAAATATTTGTGGAATGACTGGAAGGATGAATAAATGAATGAGTGCAGAAGGTATGAACAGTATGTCTGGGATGTGTGAGGAGTTCAGTGTAACGGAAAAAAGGGTACGTGTGGTGGGCAGGGGATATGCCAAAAGGAAGCCAGAGAAGGCGATGTCGGGAAGCAACCTGGGTCCACGGAGGGTGTGAATTTGATACTGGAAGCTGTGGGGATCCACTGAACAGTCCTAAGCAGGGGAGTGGCTGCCAGAAAAACCTCAAATGCGGAAGACGCTCAGTGTGCTTAAGCATCTGGAACCCTGGAGAACTATAAGAAGGGAGAGTTTGGTCTTTAACTGACACAGAGGTGGGAAATATTGTGGTTTAGTAATCCAATTGAGTTTGCTCAGCAGGCAGTAAATGCAATTTGCTGTGAACCATAATTATATATGAGTTTGATTTTTTACTCCAAAAATTTCCCCAGAAGAGTCAAGTATACTCTGATTTAAACAAGAGAGAAAACATTTGAACTCGCACACTTTAAAGTCTTCTTACCTGCCTTTCTCACCTTGTTTATCTTATGTTGTACTTCCATTTGAATTAAATCCTCCACAAATGTACAAATTAAATGGATTTACTTTTGCTGCACTGCTTGAAGCAGTTTTCACATAGATTTGTTTTGCTTTGCCTATGTCTTGATCATACTGTCTTTGTGTGTTTTAATCATTATTTGGCAAGGGATTTTAAGATGTAATTAAAAGCAGATAATCACATCAAAAATTTAAATGTGAAGTCTTATAAACCTGCGGTACATTACAAAAAAAAATGTAAATAGTATCAATGGGAGAACGGCGCTAGGTTTCATAGATGAGAAAACGAACTGCACAAAAGGTCTTGAAATATAAACTGTTGAACAGAGAAGGCCCAAATCTGAAGACTTTTAAAGTCTTCTAAATATTTACACAGCAATAAAATACAGAGAGGCGTTTTAGAGGAACTCAGAGGTAACCACAGCAGCAAGTGTAATTTTTGAAGTTTAATTTGCTGATAATATAAGAAAGATTGTATTTATTTAAGGAGATTCAGTAGAAGACATGGTTTCACAGAAATATAATTTTACATTAAATAGCAATATGTCACTACACTTGCTTGACATGGGAAATGTAGATTCTTCTTTGCTGATAAAAGTTTAATGACTAAGTTTTAAAATATGAACAAGAAAAAGAAGCAAAATATTATTACTTGTGCTTCTACAATGTGTCAAGCAACATAGCAAAAGATATACATATGTTTGTGTATACACATATACACATACCTATATACACACATACATATATGCACACACACACATACATAGGCACACACACCCATTGCCGTCGGGTCCATTCCAACTCGACCTTTCAAACTGCTGATCTTTTTTGGTTAGCAGCTGAGCTCTTAACCACTGTGCCACCAGGGCTCCGTACACACACACACACACACACACACACACACATATACGGGAGAAGGACCTGGCAATTTGCTGCTGTAAAGCCTGCAGCCTAGGAAACCGTATGGGGCAGTTCTACTCTGTCACATGATGTCACTATGAGTTGGAACTGACTCGACAGTACACAACAACAACACACTGCGTATATATATTGAGATGTTTCAACAAACAGCTACGGCGCTGAAGGTGCTCGGACATCTATGCCAAAAAATTTGGAAGACAGTTACCTGGCCAACTGACTGGAGGAGATCCATATTTGTGCCCATTCCAAAGAAAGGTGACACAACAGAATGCAGAAATTATCGAACAATACCATTAATATCACATTGCAAGTAAAATTTTGCTGCAGATAAGTAAAAAATGGTTGCAGCAATACATTGACAGGAAACTGCCAGAAATTCAAGCAGGATTCAGAAGAGGATGTGGAACTAGGGACAGCATTGCTGATGTCAGATGGATCTTGGCTGAGAGTAGAGAATACCAGAAAGATGTTGTCTTCATTACCTAGTGCTGCTGTAACAAAAATACCACAAGTGGATAGCTTTAACAAAGAGAAATTTATTCTCTCACAGTTTAGGAGGCTAGAAGTCCGAATTCAGGGCACCATCTCCAGGGGAAGGCTTTTTCTCTCTGTCGGTTCTGGGGGAAGTTCCTTGTTATCAATCTTCCCTGGTCTAGGAGCTTCTCAGCACAGTAATCTTCGGTCCAAAGGTTGCACTCTGCTCCTGGCACTACTTTCTTGGTGGTATGAGGTCCCCATGTCTCTCTGCTCGCTTCTCCAAAGAGATTGACTTAAGACACAAGCTGATCTTGTAGATTGAGTCCTCTCTCATTAAGGTAACTGCCACTAATCCCACCTCATTAACATCACAGAGGTAGAATTTACAAGACATAGGAAAATCACATCAGTTGACACACATTTTGGGGGGACACAATTCAATCCATGACAGATGTTTATCTGTGTTTTATGGACTATATAAAGGCATTCGACTATGTGGATCATAACAAATTATGGATAACACTGTAAAGAATGGAAAATCCATAACACTTAATTGTGCTTCTGAGGAACCTGTACATAGATCAAGAGGCAGTCATTTGAACAGAACAAGGGGATACTGCATGGTTTAACACCAAGAAAGGTGTGCATCAGGGTTGTATCCTTTCACCATACTTATTCAATCTGTATGCTGAGCAGATAATCAGAGAAGCTGGACTGTATGAAGAGAAAGGGGCATCAGGATTGGAGGAAGATTCATTAACAATCTGTGATATGCAGATGACACAACTTTGCTTGCTGAAAATGAAGAGGACTTGAAGCACTTACTGATGAATATCAAAGACTACAGCCTTCAGTATGGATTACACTTCAGCATAAAGAAAACAAAAATCCTCACAACTGGACCAATAAGCAACATCATGATAAACGGAGAAAAGATTGAAGTTGTCAAGGATTTCATTTTACTTGGATCCACAATCAATGCCCGTAGAAGCAGTAGTCAAGAAATCAAATGACGTATTGCATTGGGCAAATCTGCTGCAAAAGACCTCTTAAAAGTGTTGAAAAGCAAAAATGTCACTTTGAGGACTAAGGTTCACCTGACCCAAGCCATGGTATTTTCAATTGCCTCATGTGCAAGTGAAAACTGGACAATGAATAAGGAAGACCAAAGAGGAATTGATGCCTTTGAATTACGGTGTTGGCAAAGAATACTGAATACACAATGGACTGCCAGAAGAATGAACAAATCTGTCTTGGAAGAAGTACAGCCAGAGTGCTCCTTGGAAGTGAGGATGATGAGACTTTGTCTCAAGTACTTTGGACATGTTATCAGGAGGGACCATCATGCTTGGTAAGGTAAGGAAGTTCCTCAACAAGATGGACTGACACAGCAGCTACAACAATGGTCTCAAACATAGCAACAGTTGTGAGTATGTCACAGGACTAGGTAATGTTTCGTTCTGTTGTACATATGTACATAGGATGGATATGAGTTGGAACCTACTCGACAGCACCTAACAACAACACCCAATAGATAGCTCTATTTAGTTGCCACAACAACTGGATGAGGTACGTGATATTACACTCACTTTACATATGCTAGGAGTTCCTGGGTAGTGCAGACTTTTAACTAGCTTGGATGCTAACTGAAAGGTTGGAGGTTCCAGCCCATCCAGAGGTGCCTTGGAAGAAAGGTCTGGTGATCTACTTCAAAAAAATCAACCACTGCAAACCCTATGGAGCACAGTTCTACTCTGACACACATCGACTGCAACCGGTTACATATGCTAAGAACTGTGGTTCAGAAGGGATATTTCCCAAGATCACACGGCAAGCAAGTGGCAGAGCCAGGAGTCCAGCCTGACTCTATCTGATCCGTAACTCCCTATGCCCTTTCCACTGTCATCAGAATTTAAAAATAAAATAACAAGAGAAACAAAGACTAATTCTTGAACCATTTCCTAAATGAGAGCTTACGCATAAGTATTTTAGCAAGAAGCAACAAGGACCCTTAGGCAGGATTTAGAGTAATTATGTAAATGACATTCTTTGGTATCTACACTAACTTCCTAATTTATACAAAATGCACATTCTCCCTGTTTGTATTTTTGCCGCTGTACAGCCTTTAATATACTAAGTCCTAGAGGTCAGGGTTTATTTTCCTTTTTGTGTACAGAGTCTGTTCAACAGTTTGCACAAATGAGCACTCAGCAAGGACCTGGATGAGGACAATATCTCAGTTCAAGCAGAGTTCACCTCCTACCTTTCCTTGGATGATCTTTCCCGCCCCCACCCCTGGCCAAGATTGGTGGTCCTTTTCTACCCGCTTATGGCACTCTGGGCACACCACTACGGGCATTTGTCGCACTGCATTTTCCCCTGGCTCTTCTGAGGGCAAGGAAGAATATTTTCTTTTAATATCATTTCCAAATCTTTGTTGCTAGTATACAGAAATATTGGCTCATTATATTGACTTTGTATCCTGCGACTTGCTAATTCACTTATTAATTCCAGTAGCTGTTTTGAAGATTTTATTGCCTGTGAGTGAAGATAATTTTATTTCTTCCATTCCAATTTATATGTCTTTTTTTTCCTTATTGCATTGGATAGAGCAGCCACATTCTTGCCTGGCTCCCAATATTAGAAAAAGACCTTTCACCATTAAGTATGATTTAAAAAAACAAAAACAAAAACATCTGCCATCAAGTCAATTCCGACTCATGGAGACTCCATGTGTGTCAGAATAGAAGTGTGCCCCACAGGATTTTCAGAGGCTGATTTTTTGGAAGTAGACTGCCAACCTTTTCTTCCAAGGTACCTCTGGATTCAGACTTCCAACCTTTCAAATAGGAGCTAAGTGAATTAATGGTTTGTTAGCTGTAGGTTTTTTATAGATTTCTTTTTAGCAAGTTAAAACAGTTCCTTTCTATTCCTAGTTTGCCGAGAGATTTTAACCAATAGTAGATACTGAATTTTATCAAATGCTTCTACTACATCATACTGTTTTTCTGCTTTATTCTATTAATATGGTATATTACTTTTATTGATTTTAAAATGTTAAACCAACCTTGCATTTGGGGGATAAACCCTACTTGGTTATGATGTATTATCCTTCTTATATGTTGCTGGATTATATTTCCTAATGTTTTGGTCAGGATTTTTTCATCTACTTTTATAAGGGATATTGGTCTCTAGGGTTTTTTTTCTTTTAAATAATATTTTTGACTGGTTTGGTATCAGGGCAATTCATTCTCCAAAAAATAAGCTGGGAATGATTCCCTCCTATGTTTTCTGAAAGTATATGTATATTGATAATATGGTTTGATATTATTACTTCATTAAATGTTTGATTAATTCACCAGGGAATTCTCTAAGAATATTTTTAATTAAGAGTTTAATTTTTTAATAGATATTGGGCTATTCAGATTTTTTACTTTTTCTTATGTCAGTTTTTATAATTTGTGTTTTTCAAGGACTGTGTCCATTCATTTAAGTTGTCAAGTTTATTGGCATAAGGTAGGTAGTCCATAATATTCCCTTACTATCTTTTTAGTATCTATAGGACCTGTAGTCATGGTCCCTCTTTTATTCCTGATGTTGGCAATTTGTGTCTTTTTTCTTGATTAATCAATTATCAATTTTATTGACATTTTCAAAAATAATGGCTTTTGGTTAAAAGTAAAATGAGGAATAAGACATACCGTGCAAACACTGATCACTGATTTCTTTATTGCTTTTATATTTCATTGATTTCTACTGTTATTATTATTTTCCTCCTTTTTTTTTTTTTTTACTTTGGGTTTAATTTACTATTCTTTTTCTGGTTGCTTAAAGTAGAAGCTTAGCTCATTGATTTTAGAGAGTTTTTTTCCCCCCTTTTCTAGTATAAGCACTTAAATCTATAATTTCAATCTGAGCACATCAGATTCACCCCACAAATTTTGGTGTGTCATATTTTAATTATCATTCAATTCAAAATATTTTCTAAGTTCTTTTGTGATTTCTTGTTTGACTCGTGTTATTTAGAAGTGTGTTGTTTAATTTATAAATATTTGGGGATTTTCCAATTATGTTTACTACTGATGTCTAATATGATTCCACTGTCATCAGAGAATACACATTGAGTAATTTCAATACTTTTAAATTCACTGAGACTTACTTCCTTGCCAGGCAGATGGTCTACCTAGGTGAATGTTCTACGGGCACTTGAAAATAATGTGCTTGCTGTCATTGTTAAGTGTGGTGTTCTATAGATGTCAATTAGATTGATGGGATTGTTCATGTCTTCTATATCCTTATTGATTTTCTGTCTGTATGTTCTCTCAACCAAGTACAGAGAAATGATTGTTGGAATCTCTAACTATAATTGTGGATTTGTCTACCACACGTTTACACAAGTAATGTGTGCCTTCTACATTTGTTTGCCAACTGCTTCCTCCCAAGCGAGGTATTTTCCTAAGCGCCACTGTACCAATTCATTTTTTACATGTTGCTGTAAAAAATTAGCATACCTCTCGGGGGGGGGCGGGGGAGCAGGAAGCATTTGGGAAACAAACATAGAAGGTGTGCCTTATATGCATAAAAATACAGTATTTCTTCTTTCAGTTCTTTAAGTTTTTGCTTCATGTATTTTGAAGTTGTTAGTATTGCATACACATTTAAGATTGTTATGTCTTAATGAATTGTTCCTTTTATTATTAAATGTCTCTCTTTTTCTCTATTATTCCTCATTTTGAAATCTATTTTCTCTGACATTAACATAGCCACCCCAGATTATACATGATTAGTGTTAACATCGTATATCTCATTCTTCCTTTTACTTTTAACCTGATTATGACTTTAAATTCAAAGGTAGACATCCCTTAGTTAGATCTTGCTTTTTTATCCAGCCTGACAAAAATTATATCAAATGTAACTATCAGTATGGTTAGGTCTAAGTCTACCATGTTGGAACTGTTTTGTATTTTTCCCATACTTTCTTCGTTCTTTTAATTTTCCCTTTCTTTACCTTCTTTTGGATTAGTTGAGTATTTCTTTGTATTCTATTTTATCTTCTATATTGGCCTCTATACCTATTTGTTTTTATTCAGTGGTTGCTGTGTTTTACAATATAGATCTTAAACACATCACAGCCTACCTTCAAATATACTTTCTATACAATGTAAGAATATTACCCCAGTATACTTTCAATTACTCTTTATCTAGAATTATTTTCCTTCAGCCTGAAGAATATCTTTTAATATTTATTTTAAAACAGATCAACTGACAATGAGCTTTCCAGTTTGTTGATCTGAAAACATTTTTTTAATTTCAACTTCATTTTTGAAGGATATATTTAAAGAATATGGAACTCTCAGTTCACAGTTTTATTTTCAGCACTTTAAAGACTTTGTTCCATTGTCTTCTGGCTTGCATTGCTTCCAATAAGAAGTTAGCAGTTATCTTTGTTCTCTGTATGTAATGTGTCTTTTTCACTGGCTGCCTTTAAGATTTCTTCTTTATCACTGGTTTTTAGCAAAATGATTATGGTATGCCCTGGTGTGGTTTTCTTAGTGTTTATATTGTTTGAAATTTATTGACATTCTTGGATCCATGGACTTCCAGTTTTCATCAAATTTGGAAAAATTTCACCCATTATTTCTTCAAATATTTTTTCTTATCTCCCTCTACTACCAACCTCCTTTGAGGACTCAAAATATATGTACCAATTTTTTCACACAAGCCATAGAGGTTCTGTTTATTCTATTTTCAGACTTCTCTCTCTGAGCTTTGGTTTGGAAGGTTTCTATTGCTATGTCTTCACTGATCTTTTCTTCTGTAGTATCTAGTTTTCTGTTATGTCCCCTCCCCCATGAATTTCTTAATTCATATATTGTATTTTTCTCTAGAAGTTTCATTTGATTCTTTTCATATGTCTTCAATTTCTCTCTGCATTATATTCATGTTTTCTTTTAAATCCTTGGGCTTATATGTAATAGTTATTTTAAAGCCACTGTTTGCTAATTCCATTCTCTTTGCTATTTCTGTTGTTGTTAGGTGCTGTCGAGTTGGTTCTGACTCATAGCGACCCTATGTACAACAGAACAAAACACTCCCTGGTCCTGCATCATCCTCATGATCGTTGTTGCTATGTTTGAGACCATTGTTGCAGCTGCTGTGTCAATCCAATTCGTTGAGGGTCTTCCTCTTTTTCACTGACCCTCTACTTTACCAAGCATGATGTCCTTCTCCAGGGACTGACCCCTTCTGATAACATGTTCAAAGTATATGAGACGTAGCCTCACCATCCTTGCTTCTAATGAGCACTCTAGTTGTACTTCTTCCAAGACAGATTTGTTTGTTCTTTTGGCAGTCCACAGTATAGTCAGTATTCTTTGCCAACAACACAATTCAAAGGCGTCAATTTTTCTTCAGTCTCCCTTATTTATCATCCAGCTTTTGCATGCATATGAAGTGAATGAAAACACCATGTCTTGGGTCAGGCCCACCTTAGTCTTCAAGGTGACATCTTTGCTTCTTAACACTTTAAAGAGGCCTTTTGCAGCAGATTTTCCCAATGCAATATGTCATTTGATTTCCTGACTGCTGTCTCCATGGGTGTTGATTGTGGATCCAAGTAAAATGAAACCCTTGATAACTTCAATTTTTTCTCCATTTATCATAATGTTGCCTATTGGCCCAGTTGTGAGGATTTTTGTTTTCTTTATGTTGAGGTGTAATCTATACTGAAGGCTGTATTCTTTGATCTTCATCAGTAAGTGCTTCAAGTCCTCTTCACTTTCAGCAAGCAAGGTTGTGTCATCTGCATGTCGCAGGTTGTTAATGAGTCTTCCTCCAATACTGATGCCTCATTCTTCTTCATATAGTCCAGCTTCTCAGATTATTTGCTCAGCATACCGATTGAATAAGTATGGTGAAAGGATACAACTCTGACTCACACCTTTCCTGACTTGAAACCATGCAATGTCCCCTTGTTCTGTTCAAATGACTGCCTCTTGATCTATGTACTGATTCCGCATGAGCACAATTAAGTGTTCTGGAATTCCTATTCTTCACAACGTTATACATAATTCATTATGATCCACACAGTCAAAAGCCTTTGCATAGTCACTAAAACACAGGTAAACCTCTTTCGGGTATTCTCTGCTTTCAGCCAAGATCTATCTGACATCAGCAATGATATCCCTGGTTCCACATCTTCTTCTGAATTTGGCTTAAATTTCTGGCAGTTCCTTGTCAATGTACTGCTGCTGCTACTTTTGAATGGCCTTCAGCAAAATTTTACTTGTGTGAGATATTAATGATATTGTTCGATAATTTCCACATTCGGTTGGATCACCTTTCTTTGGAATGGGCATAAATTCAGATCTCTTCCAGTTGGTTGGCCAGGTAGCTGTGTTCCAAATTTCTTGGCATAGACAACTGAGCACTTCCAGTGTTGCATCCATTTGTTGTAGCATCTCAATTGGTACTCCATTACTTCCTGGAGCCTTGTTTTTCACCGCTGCCTTCAGTGCAGGTTGGACTTACTCCTTCAGTACCGTCAGTTCTTGATCATATGCTACCTCCTGAAATGACTGAATGTTGACCAATTATTTTTGGTAGGTGACTCCATGTATTCTTTCCATCTTCTTTTGATGCTTTTGTGTCATTTAATATTTTCCCTGTAGAATCTTTCAAAATTGCAACTCAAGGCTTGAATTTTTTTCTTCAGTTTTTTCATCTTGAGAAATGCTGAGCATGTTCTTCCGTTTTGGTTTTCTAACTGAGTCTATTTCTATGACTGATTTTTATTCTACTTCTAGAATGCAATTTTTTCTGCTTCTTTGCATGTCTACTAATTTTTTATTGGATGTTTGTGATTGTAAATGTTACTTTGTTGAGTGGCAGGATCATGCTGTCTTCCTTTAAATAGTGTTCAGTTTTGTTTTGGCAACCAGTTATAAGAATATAATATAGATCATTTTGAGATTGGTTTTAAGCTTTCTTATCACTGGTATGGTATAGCCTTTACTCTAGGACTAGTTTAGCCCTATTAGTAAGATATGATCCATCAATGTCTTTAGTGAATTCCCTGGTGTTTGACAAGGTCTCCCCATTCTGGCTAGTTGAAACTTGAATATGTCTCTCAGCCTTATTTGGGCTCTGGGAATGATTCAGTTTGTAACTTCCTGGTTGTATCATCCCTCAGTAGTTGTTCTTTGGCTGCATTGTGGGGTTGCACTCCAAGGAAGTATAGCTTCATGTTCAATGACTGAAGGGGATTCTTACTGAGATATTTGGAGTTATTTCTCTTTGTTGCTCCCTTCTCTCCAGGTCTCTGTCCTGAAAATTTTAGCCACCTTGACTTTCCCAAATTCTGATCTCTATCTCCTCAACTTGGTGAGAATGCTACATTGTTTGGTTTTCCCTTCCTTTGGCTGCAGTCCAGAATATACCTCCAGAGAGAAAGCCAGGGAAATTGTAGGGCTTGACTCGTTTCTGATCACTAAGGGATCATAGTGCTGCCATGACTATTGTCAAATGTCTGCAAACAGATATTTAATATATTTTGCAAAGTTTTCTAGTTGTTTACAGTGGGAAGTCAAGTCTGGTACCAGTTGCTCTGTCATGGCTGCAAGTGGGAATCTCAACAGCATATTTTTTATTTTTATATCTCAAGAATCTAATTGGCATGGAATGGAGATTTGTTGAATGAATAAATGAATGAATGATGACAACTGTGATGGTTAATGTTATATGTCAACTTGGCTAGGCTGTGATTCTCAGTAGTTTGGTAGATATTATGTAATCATCCTCCACTTTGTGAACTGATGTGAGCAGCCAATTAGTTGGAAGGGGAGTTTCCTTGGGGGTGTAGTCTTCAATATATATGGGTGTTCTGGCAAACCTCACTCTCTGGATCCTGCATTCATCTCGTCATCCTCTTACCTCCAGTTCTTGGGACCTGAGCTAGCTGCCTGATGCCTGTCCTGCAGATTTTGGGTTCGTCAGCCCCTGCAAACACGAGTCAGGAGAAGCCTCCAGCCTGCTGCCTGGCCCACGGATTTAGGACTTGCCAGCCTCCACAATTGCATGAGCCATTTCCTTGAACTAAATCTCTTTCTATATATATATTTATATATACATTTTACTGGTTTTGCTCCTCCAGATAACCCAGACTAAGACAACAACCTCGGCAGGGTATGGAAAAAAAACTTAAGATTTAAATTATTTTTTCATAAAGGATTCAGGGTTAGCAATTTTCAGTCAAGCTTAGTTAAATTCTCCCTATCCTACACACACTTCAATGGAATTAATGCCAGAAAACTATAAAAAGCCCACCCGTTGCCATTGGGTTGATTCCAAATCATAGCGACCCTATAGGACAGAGTAGAACTGCCCCACAAGGGTTCCAAAGAGTGGATTCAAACTGCTGACCTTTTGGTTAGCAGCCAAACTCTTAACCACTGTGCCACCCGGGCTCGATAAGATGAATGAGCGGGGTTCAAAAAAGAAAGAAAATTTTTACATATAATTAGTACCCTTCTCCCTAACCTCTCATTCCTAGTCCCAAGACTGAAGATTCTAACAGCCTGAATACTTGCCCACAGGCTAAATGAAGCTGGCAATCAGTGTAAGTTTAATGATTCTTCTTGGCCATGACTTAGATGCACTGGGCTCTATTTTAATGTCTTTGCTTGTCTTATAGGTAGTCTTCAGGGTCAGGTTAACAAATTTCTAAGCATTTGACTTAGGAAGATGTGAACCACACCCTGTGATTTGGACTGTGACCTCTTAAAGTATCCTCACAAATCAAACTTTAAGAAATATTCTTTATGAAATATCTAATTCGAGTCACAGTGATTGTTCAGCAGAATTTCCTTGCCGCAGCTCTATACCCCCGCTGAATCTGGAGGACATGAAACATTTGTCCTGGAAGAGCTACCATTTATCAAGTGCTTACTATGTGCCAGACACTATTCTAGATATTTCATATCTGATTTCTTTTAATGATCATATATCTTAATTAGGAAATTACAATTATTATCCTCACTTTACAGATGAGAAAACAAATTTCTGAACGGTTAAATAGCTTGCCTGAGATCACTCAGGTGTTAAGTAGAAGAGCAGGAATTGGATCCTAGATAGCCAGTCTTCAAAGCCTGTACTCTTAACACTATTTTACCCCCTTCCTTTCAAGAATTTCCAGACATAGGAAACTAGGGGATAGAGTTAAGTCTGAAGTCCTTGACCATACTTCCAAAGAGGACATATGTTCATAAGTAGTCAGGTTAAATGTTAACTATTCACCATCTTGCAATTCCTATTTAATTTTCAGACATATATGATCTAGTGTCACAATTTAGAAATTCTGTGCAATCTTAACCCAAATGATTAAATACAGAATCACTCTAATTGCTAATAGAAGTTATAGAACAACCATTAATCCTTAACTCAGATCCCTGGTGGTGCAGTGCTTAAGAGCTCAGTTGCTAACCAAAAAGTTGGCAGTTCACATCCACTAGCCGCTCGTTGGAAACCCTATGGGGCAGTTCTACTCTGTCCTATAGGGTCGTTATGAGTCGGAATCGACTCAGTGGCAATGGGTTTGGTTTTTTTTTTTTTTTTTTTTTTTTTAAATCCTTACTTCCAGCTAAGCAGACAGCTGAGAGCATCTTTATGAAAACAGGGAAAAAGAAATATCAGTATTTTTCAACTAATAAGGAGAATTTGATTTGCTAGGCTCCATTAGTGACAGATATAAAAATGATCCCAAATCATAGAAAGGCACTTTCTAAAATCAACATAGTATTTCTAATAGTTTAGTGGAAATTGAGGTGCCACCTTAGGAACGCCCAAAGGGAGCACGACCTCTGCATTGCCAGTGATATAGTTGGGGATATAAACAATAAAACGAAAAAAACCATACAGGTAGTCAGCATGATAGATAGAAGACAGGTTTTAGTCAGACAGACCTGAATTTATACCTTCAATTCTGCCTCTCAGGTAACCTTGGGCAAATCCCTTAATGGTTTCCTCATCTGAACAACAGAAATAATAGCTTTATCACATGACTGCTAAAAAAATTAAGTGCTCTAATATGAACAGAACTCATTGCTTGGCACATAGTAAGAATTTAATAAAGGCTCATCTCATTATTTATTATTTATAAACTTGTACAAATCATCTCCATCTCATCTTTAGAAAGAATTTTGATTCTTCTTGTATTATATCTAGACTCTCTGCTTAGATTTTTAGCCCGTATAGAATAAAAAGCAAGGTTCTATATTTTGTGCCGCTCCAGGTGGTAATCAAACAAACAAAAAAATACAAAATCATCTTTTCCTTCACAGAATACTTGGGTACTTGTTGCTTCACATGGATTGCTGAGAAAATCCCTTCTCAATAATCAAGCACTCAATCTGCTGGTGTCAATGAAGTCTAGCAGACGCATCTGCCAAGAGTGCTAGCTAAGGACTACAATATGTCAGGGCAGATTTCTTAACCCAGGATAGTTTGTGTTCATGATGTTTTAATTGTTGAAATGAGACCTGTACCTGACCAGATATGTCTTCAGTTGGGTACTCATTTAGCTGGGCTCCTTTATAATTAGGATGATAACATATCCTAGTTTGCCCAGGACCGTTCTGGTTTATGCCTATTGCCCCAGCACAATTATTAATAGAGCCCACTTTCACTCTTAAAAGTGTCCCAGTTTAATCAATTACATGGTATTCTATTTATAATTATCCTTTACCAACCATATTCTGCAACTCATTTGATACCTGTCAATAAGTAATATCATGCTGCTGTTACTCTTAAAACTGATCAACGGTTACAAAGTCTAACCCGTTGCCATGGAGTCAATTCTGACTCACAGCCACCCTATAGCGCAGAGTAGAACTGCTCCATTCCACAGGGTTTCCAAGGCTGTAATCTTTACGGAAGCAGACTGCCACATCTTTCTTCCGGGTAGCGGCTAGTGGATTCCAACTGCCGACTTTTAGGTTAGTAGTGGAGCGCTTAACCACTGAGACACCAGGGTTCCTTGACCAAGGGTTATGACCTATATTAATATCTAGAATGTAGGAAACACCATTTGGTGAACCTTTTATGGTTATCCAATTGTTTCAGCAACATTTATTGAAAAATCCATTCTTTACCCACTGATCTGCAAAATTATCTCTGTCATATGTCAAACACCCATATCTGGGCCTTTCTGTTTCTGGGCACACTATTTTGTTACACTGGCCTATTAGTATATCCCAGCATTAATACTGCACTGCCTTATAGATTTACAATTAGACATGACATTTGGTGGAGCACGTTCTTCAGGAGTGGCTGTTTTGGGGCCTTTGTTCTTCCATGTACATTTTGGAATCCCATTGTCAAGTTCCATGGAAAACCCTGCTGGAATATTGTATTGAAATAGCATTAATATATAAATCTTTATTATTTTGAATTTTCTTATTCAGTAACGTAGTCTCTTTCTCCATTAAGTTTTATGATTTTCTACATAAAGCATTTATATATATTTTGGGAGATTTATTCCTAAGTACTTTATATTTTTATTGATATTTTAGGTTACTGAACTAACGTATTTTTTATTAATATTTTATTTCCTAAATTCTAATCAACATTGCATAGACATAAAATTTGCTTTTGCATATTGGTTTGGTATCAAGCCAACTTGGTATCTGTTAACAATTCAAACAGTTCATCTGTAATTATTTGGGTGGGGAGATTTCTATATAGACAATCATATTATTTGCAAATAATGACAGTTTTGTACCTTGTTTTCCAAATCAAACACCTTTTACTTCTTTTTATTTTCTTACTATTATTCTTTTCAATCACTGAGTATGATGTTTGCATCGGATTTTGTAGGTGACTTTTAGCACATTAACAAAGCTCCTTCTATTCCTAGGTTGCTAATTTTTAAATCATTAATTGATGTTGACTTTCATTAAATGCTTTTTTATATAAAATGTTTGGCCCATATTATATTAATTACATAATGTTATCCTTTAATCTGAAGACTATGAATTGCTTTAAATCATTTTCTAATTTTTACCAACCTTCCATTCCTGGGATAAACAGAATTTGGAGAAAACGTATGATCTTTTTCAAATATTGCTGCATTCATTTTGCTAATATTTTGTTTAGAATTTTTGCATCTAACTTTATGATTGAGATTGGCTTATAATTCTCCTTTGACATACTGACTTTGTATGGTTTTGATATCAGGTTATGTCATTTGGAAAGCATTGTCTCTTTCTATTCCAGAAAAATATATATAAGCTTGGGATTATCTTTTTTTTAAAGGTATTAGGTTAAAAACTGACTCAGTAGCATCTAAAACAACAACAGGTTAAAATTCTGCAGAGTATTTAGCCCAAGAGACAGAAAGGGCCACATAAACCAGAGACTTAATCAGCCTGAGACCAGAAGAACTAGATGGTACCTGGCTACCACCAATGACCACCCTGACAGGGAACACAACAGAGAGTCCCTGATGGAGCAGGAGAAAGGTGGGGTGCAGAACTCAAATTCTATTAAAAAGACCAAACTTAATGGTCTGACTGAGACTGGAGGAACATCAGAAATTATGGCCCCCAGACTCTCTATCAACCCCGAACTAAAAGAATTTCTGAGGCCAGACAAAGATTGGACTGGACTGTGGAACATAAGATGAGTGTGCTTCTCATCTTAAGTAGCTACATGAGACTAAACAGGCAGCTTCTGTCCGGAGGTAAGATGAGAAGGCAGAGGGGGTCAGGAGCTGGTTGAATGGACATGGGAAATTAGGGGTGGAAAGGAGGAGTGTGCTGTCACAGCGGAGGGAGAGCAATTAGGGTCACATAACAATGTATGTATAAATTTTTGCATAAGAGACTAACTTGAAATGTAAACTTTTACTTAAACTACAACAATAAACAAAAAGAAAAAAAATTCTTCACAGTATTTAAATAAAAGCCATAACATAATACTCAACATGTCCAGAATACAATTTAAACTTACTCAGCATAATGAAGAACTAGGATAATCTCAACTTTCATGGGGGAAAAAAACAACAGACTCTACAACGAAGATGACACAGGTGTTGGAGTTATTTGACAAAAACTTTAAAGCAGCCAAATAAAAATGCTCCAACAATCAATCAAGAACATGCCTGAAAACAATAGAAAAATAGGAAGTCCCAGGAAAAATATAGAATATATAAGAGAATAACCAAATAAAAATTTTACAACTGAAAAAAATCAATAATAAGAATTTAAAACTCACTGGATGAGATCAATAACAGAATGGAGATGACAGAGGAATAAGTGAACTTGAAGACAATTCCATAGAAATTATCCAATATGAACAACAGAGAGAAAAATGGTTAGGAAAAAAATGAACAGTGACTGAAGTATCTGTGGTACAATAACAAAAGGCCTAACATTCATGTCATCAGAGTCCCAGAAGAAGAAGAGAAAGAATACAGGGCTGAACAAATATTTGAAGAAATAATGGCAAAAACATCCAAAATTTTGCAAAAGACATAAACCTACAGATTCAAGAAGCTCAGTGAACTCCAAACAGGATAAACCCAAAAAAATCCACACGTAAACATGTAATAATCAAATTGTTTAAAACTAAGGACAAAGAAAATGTCTTGAAAGTAGCCAGAGAAAAATGACATATTATCTATAGAAGAACAATAATTTGAATTGTCAACCCAGAATTTTATATCCAGCAAAAATATCCTTCAAAGATGAAGGTGAAATAAAGACATTCTTGGATGAAGAAAAACTAAGAGAATTTGTTGTCAGCAGACCTGCTCCAGAGACAATTGCTAAAGGAAATTCTTCAGACACAAGGGAAATGATTATTGAAAGAAACTTGGAAGAGCAGGAATGTAGGAAGAGCAACAGAGATATGAATTATCTGGGTAAGTATAATAGACTATTCTTCTCTTAAGTTGTTTAAAATATGTTTGACGGCAAATATTATAGCATTGTCTGATGAATTTTTTAAACATATATAGATGTAATATATAAGAAACTGTAATAAAAAGGGGATGAGTAAGGGGAATTATAGGGTAAATGTCAGTAAGACTCACCTGTAAAGTCATGTGGCCCTAGTATATTTTTTTCTGGCAAGGTTGTAATTTGTCATAAAATTTTTTTAATGGTAATAGGATTATTCAAATTTCCTATTTCTTTTTGAGTCAATTTAAAATTATATTTTTCTAGGAATTTAACTATTTTACTGAAGTTTTCAAATTTATTGGCATAAAGTTGTTCAACATGGAATATAGTGGAAATTATCAAGGTCAAAGCTGGTTTTGGCACAGCTGACCTCTCAGGATTTCTGCTTTCATGCTTTTCATGACAGCTCAGTGTATCATAACAAGATATATTTATTGCATTTTTCCAGAATTTTAAATTATTTTAACCAGTAGAGTTTTTCATGGTATATAAACTGCCATACTGCCAGAAACAGAAAGAGTATGAGATTTTTCTTTCTTCAATTAGGATAAGAGTCTTCAAAGTCTGAAGAATACTTTACTTGACATTAATGTATTCTTCAACTAGACTAAAGACAGAAGTCAAAGGTATTATCTATGATAAGAGCTTCTATATAAGAGAAAAAACCTTGGACTGGGAATCAGAAGGCTTGGCTTCTTTTTTTTTTTTTTTATTGTACTTCAGGTGAAGGTTTACAGAATAGTTTCTCATTAAACAGATAGTACACGTTGCCCTATGAGAATGGTTAACAACTTCACAGCACATCAACACTGTTCTTACTCAACCTTGGGTTCCCTACCACCAGCTTTCCTGTCCCCTTCTGCCTTCTATCCCTTGTCCCTGGACAGCTGTGCCTCATTAGTCCCGTTTGGTTTTATGGGGCTGTCCAATCCCTGGCTGAACGGTGAACCACAGAAGTGACTTCACCACTGAGCTAAAAGGGTGTCTGGGGTCCATACTCTCAGGGTGAAGCCTTGGCTTCTTGCTCCCATCAACTAGTTTTTAACTGCTGGGCCACCATGAGGAAATACTAAACTTGTCTAAGCCTACAATTTTTCATCTCTGAAGTGGGATATTAATATTTGCTCTATCCTCCTCACAAAGGTAGTGAGGTTGTTGAGAGGATCAAGTAATATCCATGTAAGTTAATGAGTTTGTGTCATACCATACAAAGTATTATTTTTATGTATGGTTCTAGACTAAATAGCATGTAGATAAGTCATGTTTCCAATCCCAACCCTCCCTCTCTGTTCACTCCTGCCTAAGCAATTCCGATGTACGGCCAGTTTAAGACTCCTGTGCTACACTACACTGTCTCTGTAACATTATAGAGGAATGAAAAGATACAAATTTTGAAGCGATAAGAAAAAGCACACTGTGGGAATTTCATGATTATAGAAGAGATACTGTTAAAGAGGAATTCAAAATTGTTCCTCCAAACATCAAGGAACAATTACATTTTGGGATTTTTCAAGTTTTTTGAAGCCATTCATGTGACTTATTCTTTTTACTTCTAGAACGAACCTGTGAGGATGGTGAGTACAGGTTTTATTATCCTCACTTCACAGATGAGAAAATAAGAACTTGGAGATGCTCAACTAGGTCTTCTGGCTTCCCCTCCTATGCTCTTTCTTCTACAGTTGAGTATTGGTCACCTTGTAATTGTCCATTCTTTTGTCTGTTCCTCCACTTAATCGAAAGCTCCTCGAGGAAAGGATCCACGTTTTATTGTTCTTTGTAGCCACAGTACCTAGCTAGCACAATGTCTGACAAAAACATAATTTTGTGATTGAATGAAAAAAGGGACGAATAAATTTATCTCCATTCTATACATATGGAAAATGACGTGAAGAGAGGTTAAGTGACAACTAGATCAGAAAGCATATTTGCAGGAGCACCAAGACTAGAACTAAGGTCCCCGGTACCTGGCTTACCTGGCTAACTAAGGAGACTATATCCCATTGTCTCCTTAATTAGCCAGGTAAGAATTTTCTATGAAAGAAGGGAGCTTTCTATGTAGCTGTCTGAAAACAGGCTGAGTTTTAACCAGAAAATTAATTCCAAGCTAGAGTAAAGGTTGGAAAATTATCTAGAGGTGATACTGGAATAACCAGGCAAAGGAGATTCTTAGCAGGTAAGCATTGAAAGAGTGAAGGCACAGACTACTTACATGAGATAAGAGAGAGGTGACATAAGCCAGTGCCACTGTAGGGACAAATTACATATGTGCAAATGATGAGGCGGCCTCAGAAATGAAGAACAAAGTCAACCATGCATCAGAGGAGGTGATGAAATTGGAAACTGGCCTGTGGAAAGTACATCATTGTTACTTGGATGGAAAGGGGGGACCAGATCCAGATGGCATTGGTTTTAGAAGTAGAGAATGTGAAGTGTATGTATGTGTATACGTTCAATGATTTGCTATTGACATTTTGGGAGAAGTTGAAAATCAATCCCAACTCTCCTTCTCTATCCATACCATGTGTGATTAAAATCTGAGGAATGTTTAATGTTTTCTTTTGGAATTACTTGCTGATTGTTTTTTTCATTTTTGTGAGCTGCTGAGTGTGAAAGATGAGGATTATACACCATGCTTACTCCCAAAGAATGAGCAACTCTTTATTTTATCCCAAAAGACTTAGTAAAATAAAATCTTTAGTTTTCTTGCTTATGACTGGGGATCTTAAGAGACTTCCTAATTTTCTTCCTCAAAGAAATAAGCTAACAGTTCACCTAAATTCAGGAAGATAACATTAAAGGATTCAACAAATATTACAGACCCAAACTTCACTGAGCAGCAAGTGATTTGGGTCTGGGCTTAATTAGTATCCTGTCCTGAGTGAGAAGATAAAGTTTCTAGATTGCTTGCTTACATAAAAAGATTTAGTTCCAACTGTTCCTCTACTCAGATGATCTCAATGCTCCTTTGGGATGTGGGATGTCTGGCACAATGAAATGAGAGTTTATAGGTGGCACCAGGAGCTGTACTCTTGGAAACTGGTACCAGATGGAACAAACATGATCGCTGTGACTGAGTTAAACAAAACAAATTTTAGTCAAATTAATAGTGCTTTAAGATGCTCACTCTCACCAATATGATAATCCTGGAGCCCAGGAAGGGGCTGTGGCCCTCTTAAATTTGATAGCCTGCTCTGTGCTTTTTATCTAAAATAGATCCTCAGCCAGTTGGGATGGAGGTCTGACTTAATCCCTTCGGGGACTACTCCGGGAGTAACTGCTAAGAGAAGTGTCAGCAGAAGTTCTTGCCCTGAATATATGTAGCGAAACACTTCTCCACAGAACCAAGGAGTCTGAACCAGAGAATTGTTCTTATAGTCCATAAAGGTTTACTGACATCTCTGAGGGAAAAAATTAATTACCAAAAATGAAAAGTGAAAGTGTACTTAAATTTGAGCCCAAAGCTAGGCCACAGCTCACACGGACATACTTGAAGAGATCTAGAATGTTCTTAAAGGCATTTTGAATATTTCCTTATAAAATCTACCTCTCTTCCATCCCTACACACTTCTGTCTCATACATTTTTCATAGTTATTTCAGACTTTGAAAAAAATTCAAAAATAAATGAACTCTTCAAAGTGTACTTTCTGTTCTGACCCTCTTCCATGCTATAATAAAGGCGGATTTATCATGAAGCTAATGAGGCTTAAACCTCAAGCCCCTTCCTTGCATGGGTACAGGGTCATATATTTTTGTAAAATTTGAAAAAGTATTTTAATCATGACTAGGGAAGACTGCTGTCTCTTCCACTTTGTCTTCCCCTTGTGTGTGGAGCTTTGGGGTGGCTGTAGACTTGGGGAGCTGGCTAAGGAAAGCTGAGCTGGAAACACATTTAATTTGTATTAGTGGGATATATTTATGTGGCTTGCAGTCAACTCCAAGTGAGAGTAAATTATTGCTAGCTGTTCTGTTGGAGGAATGGATTCCAGGAATTCCACTACCGCCCATTGCTCCTCCTCACCCAGTGTCAAGAGAACAAGGTGCAAAGCAAGGGGCTATATTACTATATAAGCATGTTCTCTGGTGCCTGGCACCAGAAGTGTGAGCATGGTAGAGATAAAACACGGTCTGAAACGTACAAAATCTGATGTTCTGGACATCACCCAAAACCAAACCAAACCCATTGCTGACTCATAGACACGTAAAATTGTAAGCAGAGGATTCCAGTTTCATGGACACCAAGTCAAAGCAGAAGTTCTTGCCTTTCGGGAATATACTTGATAGTTCAGAGCATACATGTCTTAGGCTGGGTTCTCTAGAGAAGCAAAACCAGTAAAGTGTATAAATATATATGTAGACAGAGATTATATCAAGGAAACAGCTCACGCAATTGTAGAGGCTAGAACGTCCCAAGTCCGTGGATCAGGGTAGAGGCCTCTCCCAAGTCACACAGCTGCAGAAGCTGGCAAGCCCAAGATTGGAAGGTCAGAGAGCAGGGCTTCCACTCACAGGCTGTGCAGATCGACGAATCCCAGGTGTGGCGTTAAGCTGACAGCGCAAGACCCAAGAACGGGAGATGAGACGACAGGAAGCAGCCGCAGGATCCAGAGAGAGCAAAAAGCCAGAACGTCTGCTTATATACAGATTCGGGCCACACCCCCAAGGAGACTCCCTTTCATCTGATTGGCTACTCACAGTATATTCAATCATGGGTGTGATTACATTAAAACACAGAGAATCATGGCCCAGCCAAGTTGACACACAATCTCAACCATCACAGTCCACCCCTTGTCAATTTGGCACATGTACACATCTCCTTAAACCATACATAATCTCTGAATAAAGACAATGAGAAAGTCATACTTGCGCCTAACATGATACAACACGCATACAGTCGAAAATGCACTAGCCCCATTTACAGGTTATATTTTATAAGTGAAGGAAACAAAAATATTTGATGCACACATACAAAGCACAAATACTCATAACAGTTACAGTCCCCATTTCTGCAACTGGTCACATGGCTGTAACCGGTATTTAGAACTACCTTCTTCCACCACCCATTCTGTATTTCCTTGGCCCTCAGCAAGCACCTCGGCTGGTCGTGGTTCTTTGCCTGGTGGGGTGACCCAAACCTTCATTCCTGGTCTGGGCCCTTAGTAGTCATGTCAGAATTAGGTTGCTGTAGTTTTCCATTGACTTTAATCACAGGGCATGGTAGTACTAAGAGACGCCCCAAGGAATCTCCTGCATTCCAGACATACTCTTCTTTACCTCCATTATGTAATATCAATCTGATTTCCTCTTGGTAATCAGGATCAATCACACCAGTCAGTATGGTAACTCCCTTCTTTGCCTGTTGAGCCAGAGGCATAAGGAGCCCAAAGTGGCCAGGTGGCATTCTTAACTTCCAGTTCAATGGAATCAGTGATGTGTCTCCAGGTGGGAGCATTCCTCCCTTTGGAACTAAGACCTCTAGGCCTGCAGAGCGTAAGGTTGAGGGGACAGGAAGCAAAAGTCTTGCAAGTGGGTCACTAGGGGTAATAGTGAGTGGTGCCACTCCCATTTCCACCCCTTGATTCCTGGACCCATGAATCCTGGCTATGGGAGAAACAGCACCATATATTGGACGCTGGTTTAAAACGTATACAGCCTCCCGGAGAACATTGCCCCAACCCTGCAAGGTATTGCCACCTAGCTGGCACCGTAATTGTGTCTTTAGAAAGTGATTCCATCGTTCTATCAAGCCAGCTGCTTCAGGATGATGGGGAACATGGTAAGCCCAGTGAATTCCATGAGCATGGGCCCACTGCCGCACTTCATTTCCTGTGAAGTGAGTCCCTTGATCTGAGGCAATGCTGTGTGGGATACCATGATTGTGGATAAGGCATTCTGTAAGTCCACGGATGGTAGTTTCGGCAGAAGCATTGTGTGCAGGGAAGGCAAATCCGTGTCCAGAGTAAGTGTCTATTCCAGTAAGGACGAAACGCTGCCCTTTCCATGATGGAAGTGGTCCAGTTTAATCAACTTGCCACCAGGTTGCTGGCTGATCACCTCGAGGGGTGGTGCCATATCGGGGACTCAGTGTTGGTCTCTGCTGCTGGCAGATTAGGCACTCAGCAGAGGCTGTGGCCATGTCAGCCTTGGTGAGTGGAAGTCCATGCTGCTGGGCCCATGCATAACCTCCATCCCTGCCACCATGGCCACTTTGTTCATGAGCCCATTGAGCAATGGCAGAAGCTGGGGAAAGAGGATGAGTGGTTTCCACAGAATGCATCATCCTATCCACTTGATTGCTAAAATCATCCCCTGCTGAGGTCACCCTTTGGTGAGCATTCACATGAGACACAAATATCTTCACGTCTTTAGCCCATTCAGAGAGGTTTATCCACATACCTCTTCCCCATAAATATTTGTCTCCAATTTTCCAATCATGTTCCTTCCAAGTCCCTGACCATCCAGCCAAACCACTGGCCACAGCCCATGAATCAGTATATAATCGCACATCTGGCCATTTCTCCTTCCAAGCAAAGTGAACAACCAGGTGCACCGCTCAAAGTTCTGCCCATTGAGAGGATTTCCCTTCACCACTGTCCTTCAGGGAGGTCCCAGAAAGGGGTTGTAGTGTGCTGCAGTCCACTTTCGAGTGGCATCTGCATATTTCGCAGAACCATCTGTAAACCAGGCACGAGTTTTCTCTTCCTCAGTCAACTGATCATAAGGAACTCCCCATGAGGCCATAGGTGCAGACTGGGAGATGGAAAGTAATGTGACAGGAGTGGAGACCATGGGCATTTGGGCCACTTCCTCATGGAACTTACTTGTGCCTTCGGGTCCTGCTTGGACCCGATCTCGAATATACCACTTCCATTTAATGATGGAGTGCTGCTGTGCATGTCCAACTTTATGGTTCTGTGGGTCAGACAACACCCAGTTCATGATGGGAAGCTCAGGCCTCATAGTGACTTGGTTTCCCATGGTTAAACGTTCAGTGTCTACTAAGGCCCAGTAACAAGCCAAAAGTTGTTTCTCAAAAGGAGAGTAGTTATCTGCAGAGGATGGCAGAGCTTTGCTCCAAAATACTAAGGGTCTGCACTGTGATTCACCAATAGGGGCCTGCCAAAGACTCCAAACAGCATCTCTATCTGCCATGGACACTTCAAGCACCATTGGATCAGCTGGATCATATGGTCCAAGTGGCAGAGCGGCTTGCACAGCAGCCTGAGCCTTTTGCAGCGCCTTCTCTTGTTCTGGTCCCCACTCAAAACTAGCAGCTTTTTGAGTCACCTGATAAATAGGCCGGAGTAGCACACCCAGATGAGGAATATGTTGCCTCCAAAATCCAAAGAGGCCCACTAGGCGTTGTGCCTCCTTTTTAGCTGTGGGAGCAGCAAGATGCAATAACTTATCCTTCACTTTAGAAGGAATGTCTCAACATGCCCCACACAACTGGACCCCTAGAAATTTCACTGAAGTGGAAGGTGTCTGAATTTTTGTGGGATTAATCTCCCACCCTCTAGCATGCAAATGTTTTACCAATAATTCCAGAGTCATTGACACTTATTCCTTACTAGGTCCAATCAGCATAATGTCATCAATGTAATGGACCAGTGTGA
>NW_004444073.1:4797189-4809226 GCF_000243295.1 Trichechus manatus latirostris
AGAGAGAGCAAAAAGCCAGAACGTCTGCTTATATACAGATTCGGGCCACACCCCCAAGGAGACTCCCTTTCATCTGATTGGCTACTCACAGTATATTCAATCATGGAAGTGATTACATTAAAACACAGAGAATCATGGCCCAGCCAAGTTGACACACAATCTTAACCATCACAATACAACTACAAATCTATCCTACAGTAACATTTTTCACATTAAATCTCCGTAGAATCAATAAAAATTATGTTGATGTCAAGAAGTAAATTGTAACAAAAACATTTTCAAATCATACCAAGAATAATTCATTAAGATGAGAAGATAAATTTCAAATAAAAGTAATAAACAGGCTCTCAGGTTATTTAATAATCCAGGTAATAATGAAGAAGAGTGAATCATATAAACACCTTGGAAAAATATTTAAATATCTTGCTTATTTGACCTAAAATGCTGGTGGTGATGACAATAGCTTCAACAAGGACATCGATGACAAACTGGCTAATGAGAGCTGACAATTTAATATGTATGTAAAATTAGTCACTGCACAAAAAAACTTTAAACACCCTGAAATCATGTATGAAAGAAGCTTGATAAAGGTTTTCTTAAATATGGCAATTCTAAAAACTTATATAAGATTACTAATATGGTTTACAAAGAGTGGGTAAACAGTTATAAAACATAAAGAAACTTTCATAAACTATCAGTAGTAAAAAAATTTTGATCAAAAATGCCAAAGGAGGGCTGAGGGCTGGGGACCATAGTCTCAGGGGACATCTAGGTCAACTGGATAACATAGTTCATAAAGAAAATGTTCTACATCCTATTTTGGTGAGTAGCGTCTGGGGTCTTAAAAGCTTGCAAGTGGCCATCTAAGATACATCTATTGGTCTCATCCCATCAGGAGCAAAGGAGAATGAAAAAAAAAAAAACAAAGACACAGGAAAGTATTAGTCCAAAGGACTAATGGACCACATGAATCAAAGCCTCCACCAACCTAAGCCCAGAAGAACTAGATGGTGCCCAGCTACCACCACTGACTGCTCTGACAGGGATCACAATAGAGGATCCCAGACAGAGCGGGAGAAAAATGTAGAACAAAATTCAAATTCACAAAAAAAGACCAGACTTAACTGGTCTAATAGGGACTGGAGGAACCCCTGAGACCATGGCCCCTGGACAGCCTGTAACTCACAAGTGAAGCCACTCCTGAAATCCACCTTTCAGCCAAAGATTAGACAGGCCTATAAAACAAACAATAACACACTTGAGGAACATGATTCTTAGTTCAATCAAGTATAGGAGAACAAATGTGCAATACCTGCCCAAAAGCAAACATAAGAAGGCAGGAAGGGACAGGAAAACTGGACAAATGGACACAGGGAACCCAGGGTGGAAAGGGAAAGGCAGAGAGTGCTGACAAACTGAAGGAATTGCAATCAATGTCACAAAACAATCTGTGTATCAGTTTTTGAACAAGAAACTAATTTGTGCCGTAAACTTTCATCTAGAGCACAATAAAATTAAAAAAAAAAAAAGCCAACAGAAAAACTGAATTTTTTAAATTCTCTCCATAGAAAATAAAGTTACAAAAGTATTGCTAAATAAAGAAGTAAGCAGTATGCAGCCAAAAATATGTAGGAAAAGAATTAAAAGAATTTAAAATGTGTGTCAAATAATACAAATATTATGTTTGTACAGATTTTGTGACATTTGTGGCAATTGTTGGCTTCTCAAAATGTGTAATTTGTTGTGATTTTTTTCTCATCTAAATAAATGTGCACTTCCGTACTTAATCTCGTATTATCATTTTTTTATTTTTAAACATGCTCCAAAATGTATCAGTTTCAGATGCTCACAAAAAACCTGAACCCTGTGTTTAAATCAGTAAGTCACCTAAGCTCCCATGAAAAAAATGTCATGAAGTATTCACTTTTTAAGAATCAGATCTCTCTTTAAAGCCAGATATAAGTAAATATGATAAGATAGGCATATCAACGTCTTCCTGGCACAATCTGCAACCCTAAATTAGGCAGGTAAGGCCACAGCCAGTATTCTAAATCATTGGTTTCTCCATTCCTCAATGGCTTGTTGACTTCTTCTAAGAAGTTAACTGATCCATTGATACAATGAATATTTACTAAATAGTGGAAAACAAATCCAAGAACAGTTGTATCCAAGGAGCTTGTAAACCTATCCCACCAGGGAAGGAAAATATGACTACTGAAATACAGTAAGTGAGAGAGAGGTACATTAAGAGAGAGGCATAGAGTTCTCCAGAACTTCTAAAGAGAGGAAGATGACTGCCTGTGAAGGTGATTATGAAACTTGCAAGAGGTTACTATATTGATTTATTCATTGCCTATCTTATTATAGAGAAGATTTAAGGGGCTTACAAGAACTTGTCAATACAACAAGAAAGAATACATTAAAAGTTGGAACAAAATAAAAAAAAAAAGAGGAGAATGTAATGAGAAGGCTGAAAATGGGGTTAAAAATGCACTTCATAGTGCTTCCTACTTGTTCCAAGAACACCTCAAATGTGGTTCTTGGTGAGGAGATAATATATTTGAACTGAGTAGTGAAGGAAGGATTGGATTTACAGTGCATATAATTGAAATGAATTGAAGCAAACTTGACAATTAGGGGTTTTGCATTGTTCTTCCCACGTAGCCAGAGCAAAGACCCTCTCTTTGGTCCAGGGATTAAGCACTTGGGCAGGGGGATGTGATCACTCTAACAGGTGTCTTACTCTGATTATGCCTTGGCAGTTGCATCATACTATAAGTTACACCTTTTAAAGCCCAAATCAACAAAAGCCTTAACACATATGATGTCCACATAACTTTCATAATAAAATAAAATAGAAAAATAACACCAGCTAATTCAACACTGCATAAAAAGAAAGGCTATTGGGAGGGCAGCATCTGACACAATTTAAATAGCCTTCTATTGCTCTTTCAGGATGCTTTTGAATACTTTCTTAGTACTTAATCAATACATTTGCTTTTTACATCAGAAGATGTTAAGAAAGAGACAACTATAATTTTCAATAAATTTTTGGCTCATGTTACTGCTAGAAATTATAATAATCATGTTATTTTGATGATAACATAAGATGTTACACTCTGGACCTTTCCGAATTACTAAAGCACAATGTCCAAATAGATTATTCTCTAAAACCCATGCTGTTAATGTAACAAACACTAAGCAATAAGAATTTTTTTTTTTCTGCCATCAAGTCGATTCTGACTCATAGAGACCCTGTAGGACAGAATAGAACTGCCCAGTGGGGTCTCCAAGGCTGTAATCTTTACAGAAGCAGACTGTCAAATCTTTCTCCTGTGGAGCGGTTGGTGGGTTTGAATCACCAACCTTTTGGTTAGCAGCCGAGTGCTTTAACCACTGTGCCATCAGAGCTCCTGAATGTTACTGATATTATTAACACTAATATCCTGACTGACATATATAAGAATAGAACATATGTTTTATTACAAAAGCAATTCATATTCTTTGAAGAATATTCTGAAAATACCAATAAGCAAAAGGAAGAAAATGACAGATTGTAATATACAACCAAAGGTTGAAAACCACCAGTTTTGATCTCTCCCCATCAGCTTGCCCCTCATCCTTAATCTCTGAGCAGGAAACCATGGAGGATACCCGCTGGCACACAAAAAGGACATTGGTGCTGTAGCAGATGACCACTGGATTGCCCTATATTTCTACATTGCACTCTTCATATATTTTTCATTTTGATTCTCTTGCTTATCATTTTTATGTGACAGGGAATGGTGCAGACTGAGACAGAGGCTAACAAATAGTCAGACGTAGATAAAAAAAACAAAACAAAACAAAACCAGCAGCCCACTGCCTTAGCCAATTTTAAGCCATAGAAGAATTATTTAAAATTAATGAAATTATAGCTAAGCCGTTTTTAACACAACCTGATATTCCCCAACCTGAGATGATAAAACCTGAGTGAAGCCTGTGGCTCCAGGTGTACTTGACCTGTGGAACTACCTGTCCTTTTCACAAGCCCTTGAGAGGCTGGGGAAACACAAAGCTTGACAAATTGGGGACGCAGACTCCATCACTGACTTTGCTCCTCTAGCCTCTGTACATACTGTTTAAGTTGTAACAGCACGCCCAACCCAGGCTTAACCTGTGTCCTTGTTGGATGGAGACA
Organism: Trichechus manatus latirostris; assembly: GCF_000243295.1. Classification (NCBI taxonomy): domain Eukaryota; kingdom Metazoa; phylum Chordata; class Mammalia; order Sirenia; family Trichechidae; genus Trichechus; species Trichechus manatus. The sequence goes on from NW_004444073.1 coordinate 4,801,370, forward strand.
TGTCTGGCCTCTTCCGGAGGGCTGGCGTGGGAGTGGACCGAGGCTATTTACAAGACCACTAAGGAAAGCCACTCATCCTAAAGGAGAGCCCACAACGGAGGTTCAAGCATCAAGGGGAACGGAGATTTGAATGCAGTGTGGTGACTATCACTAGGGTCAGTCCCCCCTAGAGTGAGGGAGTTACAAAGAGTAGACAAAACCTAGGGGGCACTTCATTTAAGATTCTTTGAGATTTGAGAACAGAAGGGAACACAGCTTTGTGGCTTATATAACCCAGGGTATTACCATGGAGGATATGATGATTGAAGCTCATCGTAGCACAGAACACAATAGCCTGAGTAGGACCTCTGATTGACATAGAAAAGAAGCAGGAGAGGGTATTACACTATCTAGGTTTGACCCCAAAAGCAGAAACCACAAAGATAGGTGTTAATAGATCTGGTTACTTAAAATTTAGAAAACGTACATTTAAAAAACAAATCCAGAAACAACAATAAAAGGCAAATTAAAAACTGAGAACAGTATCTATATCATGCATGACTGGCCAAAGATTAAAATCATTGCTATATAAAAAGCTCTCATAAACCAATAAGGGGATAATTATCACCAGCATGAATTCCCCCAAAAGGGACAACAAAGAACATGAACAGGTAATTCACCAAAGACAAAGTACAAATGGCCAGTAAATGTATTTTAGAAATATGTAACCATATTAGAAGTTAAAGAAATTTAGCTATCTTGCACTAAAAGCCTTTCATTTAAATGTAATTTATTGTAGTCTTATCAATTTTCTGTAAGTTTAGGTGTGTATTTGTGTTTTGAAATCAGACAGCCTGGATTGAAATCCTAGTTCTGCTACAACTAGTTATGAAATTGGATAAATTATTTAGCCTCTATAAATCTATTTAAAGTGTTAAAAAGCAAAGACGTCACTTTGAATACTAAGGTGTGCCTAATCCAAGCCATGGTATTTTCAATCGCCTCATATGCATGTGAAAGCTGGACAATGAATAAGGAAGACCAAAGAAGAACATATGCCTTTGAATTATGGTGTTGGCGAAGAATACTGAATATACCATGGACTGACAGAAGAACAAACAATTCCGTCTTGGAAGAAGTACAGCCAGAATGCTCCTTAGAAGCGAGGATGGTGAGACTTTGTCTCACGTACTTTGGACATGTTATCAGGAGGGACCAGTCCCTGGAGAAGGATATCATGCTTGGTAAAGAAGAGGGTCATGAAAGAGAGGAAGATCCCCAAAGAGATGGATTGACACAGTGACTGCAACAACGGGCTCAAACACAGCAATGATAATGAGGATGATGCAGGACCGGGCAGTGTTTCTTTCTGTTGTACATAGGGTAGCTATGAGTCAGAACCTAACAACAACAAACCTCAGTATTCTCATTTGTAAAATAAGGATAAAACAGTACCTACATCAGAGTATTGCCATGAGAAGTGAATGAAATCCTGCTTGTAAGTGCGAACCATTGTGCTTGCCACATAGTAAAAATTTAATAAACATTTGCTATTTTATTAGTATCTATTATGACATATAGAATAATAATGAGACTATCTGGCTGCTCAGAAACCTGCATCATCTTAATTCTTCCAGCTTTGTGAGATGATCCAGAATATACACACACACAAATGTACACACACACATGCACACACATGCATACAAACACAAAACAGACACATACACATATACATACACATACACATACACACATACACACACACGAGGTATTTATGTCTAAGAAGGAAAGAGATAACGAACAACTGTTTTTAAAGATGGAAATATTGGTGCCAAACTAATGAAAACAGTTTTAACAATTAGTTGGTTCTTGATTTTTAAAAAGCCACTCTGTCTTAGTTAGTTAGTGCTCCTATAACAGAAATATGCCAGTGGATGGCTTTAACAAAGACAAATTTATTCTCTCACAGTTTAGGAGGCTAGAAATCCAAATTCAGGGTGCCAGCTCCAGGGGAAAGCTTTCTTTCTCTGTCAGCTCTGGAGAAAGGTCCTTGTCACCAATCTTCCCCTGGACTAGGAGCTTCTCAGCACAGGGACCCTGGGTCCAAAGGACATGCTGTTCTCCTGGCTCTTGTTTCTTGGTAGTATGAGGTTCCCCTGTCTCTCTGCTTGCTTCTCTCTTTTACATCTCAAAAGAGATTGGCTTAAAACACAACCTAATCTTGTAGATTGAGTTCTGCCTCCTCAACATAACTGCCGCTAATCCCATCTCATTAACATCATAGAGGTAGGATTTATAACACACAGGAAAACCACATCAGATGACAAAATGGTGGATAGTCACACAATACTGGGAATCATGGCCTAGCCAAGTTGACAGATATTTTGAGGAACACAATTCAATCCATGACACACTCCAAGTTATAACAATTTTTAGCTCTATTATTTTTCTGTTAATAGCAAAATTTTACATGAGTTTTAAACTATGAGGTTAAAAGCAGGGGTAAAAGACAGGTATACAACTTAAATTCAGGAAATACTTCACCAAAAGGTACTTTTAAGTCCTGAATCAATATTTAAAATCATTTTTAGAACTTATATTTTAAATTTGATGATGTTAAAAAAAATTTAATTAGTATCTTCTTTTCTTTTGGCAGCCAGTAAAATATGAGAGGTAATAAATTAAGTATATTTTAAATCTTTACATGTATAATATATATAGGGAGAGCTCGGTATTAAAGTGGTTCAAATAAAAAATAAAACTATTTGGTCAAGTAAAATTAGTCAAGTGCTAATAGGCCTAAGATAATTATAATTATTTCCAGGAAAAAAAATGACAAATATACCCCTAAACATAAAAACTCTCAGTATAATATATAATTGTAGCAACAAAAAATCCCCTTAATCTCCCCAACAAGGGGTATGAAGCTGTTTACATTGGTAGTAACTCTTTCACAGAACAAGACCAACCATGGGCTACGTATATAAAAGGAAAACAATGGAGGAGGAGTTTGAAAGCAATATAAAGCACTGCACTCATACACATTCAAAATAACCATTATCAATCAAACAACATACTTCTATTTTATATCCCGGGAAATTAAAGGAGAGAATCAAAAGGTGAAGGGAAAGGATTGAGGAATTAGGTGAAGGGATGGAAAGACTGATCAAAGCAGATGAATGTAGAAGTACAAGAGAAAGACAGAACTAGCTAAAGAAAAGCAGTCAGAAGGACACGTACAAACAGGATATGATACAAACAGTAAAAACAGAAAAGAGAAAGAACAGTGATATGCTCACAGACATAATGCACAGTGCAAATAACATACATGGAAAACAAATATCCACTAAAAATCAGAACAAACAAACAGCTTTTCAATAAGTAACGTAACTGTCTTGTAACCTTTCTTGAATGAAGCTGCTAATCAGAAGTGTTGCACTTTTGCAACTATAGGCAAACATGGAGCCATTACATCTTGGCACTGGTCCCCATAGGCTGGGTGAAATTAACCTAAGGGTGAACTTTGGCCCAAACGCTAGAAATTGTCCACTCTTACACTATACAATTGAAAATGTTACATCTTCTGCTACATCTCCTAAAAAGGGATGCTAGAAATAATAAATAATACATCTGCAGTTTTTTGACATTTCACGAACAGAAAAACCATGAACCACATTCCCTTTGTACTGACTGGGGGGCACTCCAAAACTGGTATAGATATATTTTTGTTTAAAGAAATCAGTCTTGCAACTATAATTTTAACTTCAATTTGGCAAAAGTTCTTATATTCTGGAGGCGGGGCCAAGATGGCGGAGTAGTCAGACGCTTCCAGTGGACCCTCTTACAACAAAGACCTGAAAAAACAAGTGAATCGATTATATATGGCAATTTGGGAGCCCTGAACATCAAAGGCAGAGTTGAGGAACCAGACTGAGTGGTAGGGCGAGGAAGAGATGGTTCAGAAGCTGCAAGGGGTTGCCAGACCTGACCCAGCAAGAGCCTGAGCCATTCAGGACTGATCAGCTCGTGGTGCACGGTGAGGTAGGCAAGCAGTGCTGCTCGGGAAGCAGTTTCCACATCGGGAGAGACCCAGTGGCAGAGAGTCTACTTGGCCATCCAGAACTAGTGAGAAGTAGCCCTTGATCGGCAAAAGACAAGTACATGCATCTGGCCGACCGCGCGGATCAAAAACACTCCCCTTAGAGAAAGACTTCTCTCCCATTTACCTCCCCACTCTGCACTGGGTCCTGGACCGGCTTCAGCAATTGCCGAGTCACCTGGGCTGGAAGTAGGACCTGTCACACGCCCTGAGCCATTCTCCCAGCCTTAGAGAGTGAACAAATTAACAACTGGGGGAAAACATAATCTGCCGGCTCCCCTAAGCCAGGAATTCAGGGTAGGCACAGCTCCTTTTCCTAGGCACAGGCATAAGGGATCCATGGACTTTGAGTGCATTTCCACCTGCATAGACTTGTGTGGGCCCATTTCAACAGCATAGGCCATCATTACCACAGTACAACAGGGTATATACCTGAAAGTCTGACTTCAACTGTTTCAGCTGTGAAGTGACAGGTTCGTGACATTTGACATTGATCTGCCAATTAAGCAGGGTCTTCACCTACCCACATCACAGGTCAGAGGACTGGTGGCTCCACCCATGCCACCTAGCTACCTGCGACAGGGGCCCAAGAATAAGAGGTGCCCCCTAGTACTTACAGCCAACAGCACTGGGTGCTCATAGTCTGGCTGCAAAACCTACCTACCTACTTGCTTTAGGGGACAGGGACACACTTTCCTTTCAGATACTCAGGGGCAGCAGTCAGCCCCCTGCCTTGCTCAGCGCGTGACCCCATACTGCAGCCAGATACCTGTGTCTACACCAATCACCCATGCCTGTCCAGGACTGTAGGTGAGAGCCTGTACCACACACTTGGTGACTGACTACCTGAACACCAGAGTTGAATCCATACAAGAAAAGTTAATGGAATCATGGGCTCACATACGTAGTAACAGATTTAACTACCTGGTGACAGGACATTAGAGCTCCAAAGGCACCAATAATCAAACTAGCTCACACAGGCAGCCTATTTGGGCATATCAAAACAAAACAAATAAGAAGCTAGGACACAGTAAACAAACATAAAATAAATAAATATAATAACTTACTGATGCCTCAGAGACAACAGTTAATATTAAATCACATAAAGAGGCAGACCAGGATGACGTCAGCAGGCTCCCAAAATAAAGAATCCAGAAATTTTCCAGGTGAAGAAAATTTCTTGGAATTACCAGAGGCAGAATACAAAAGATTAATATACAGAACTCTTCAAGAGATCAGGAAGGAAATTAAGCACAATGGAGAACACGCAATAGAAGAACTTAAGAAAATCAGAGAAGAGCATAATGACAAATTTAACAGGCTGCAAGAATCCATAGAGAGACAGCAATCAGAAATCCAGAAGATTAACAGTAAAATTTCAGAATTTAGACAATGCAATAGAAAGTCATAGGAGCAGAACCGAGGTAAGGGAAGTCAGAATTAGTGAGACTGAAGATAAAGCACAAGACACCAACTTATCTGAGAAAAAATCAGATAAAAAGATTAAAAAAAATGAAGAAACCCTAAGAATTATGTGGGACCCTATCAAGAGGAATAACCTACGAGTGACTGGAGTATCAGAACGGGGGGAATAACAGAAAATACAGAGAGAATTACTGAAGATTTGTTGGCAGAAAACTTCCCTGATATCATGAAAGATAAGAAGATATCTATCTTAGATGCTCATTGAACCCCACATAAGGTAGATCCCAAAAGAAAGTCACCAAGATATAATCAAACTTGCCAAAACCAAAGAAAAAGAATTTTAAGAGCAGCTAGGGATAAATGAAAAGTCATCTACAAAGGAGAGTCAATAAGACTAAGCTCAGACCACTCAGCAGAAACCATGCAGGCCAGAAAGCAATGGGATGACATATATAAAGCCTTGAAGGAAAAAATTGCCAGACGAGAATTATATATCCAGCAAAACTGTCTCCCATATATGATGGCGAAATTAGGGCATTTCCAGATAAACAGACGTTTAGGGAATTTGCAAAAACCAAACCAAAATTACAAGAAATACTAAAGAGAGTCCTCCGGTTACAAAATCAATAACATTAGATAACAACCCAAGAGTAGAACACAGGACAGAGCAACCAGATATCAACCTAGATAGGGAAGTCACAAAAATAAATCAAAGCTAAAACACTGAAAATAGGGAAACAGATGTCAATATGTAAAAGATGACAACATTAAAACAGAAAAGAGGGACTTAAAAAATGTAGACATAGATTTTTCATATGGAGAGGAAGTCAAGGTGATATAAAGAAATAAAAGACTGGTATAAACTTAGAAAAATACAGGTAAATATTAAGGTAACCACAAAGGAAACTAACAATCCTACAAGTCAAAATAAAAAACAAGAAAAATATAAAGACTCAGCAAATACAAAATCAACAACAATGAAAAAGATGAAAAGAAAATACATAAAGAAAAACAACTCAGCACAGAAAATCAAGTAGAACAAAGAATCTGTGAACAACACACCAAAAAAGATATCAAAATGACAGCACTAAACTCATACCTATCAATAATTACACTGAATGTAAATGGACTAAATGTACCAATAAACAGACAGACAGTGGCAGATTGTATAAAAAAACATGATCCATCTATATGCTGCCAATAATAGACACGCCTTAGACTTAAAGACACAAACAAACTAAAACTCAAAGGATGTAAAAAATATGTATCAAGCAAACAACACTCAAAAAAGAGCAGGAGTGGCAATATTAATCTCTGACAAAATAGACTTTAAAATAAAAGCCACCACAAGGATAAGGAAGGACACTATATGATGATTAAAGGGTCAATACACCAGGAGAACATAACTATAATAAATATTTACACACTCAGTGACAGGGATCCAAAACACATAAAACAAACTCTAACGGCATTGAAAAGAGAGACAGACAGCTCCACAATAGTAGTAGGAGACTTCAACACACCACTTTCGGTGAAGGACAGAACATCCAGAAAGAAGTTCAGTAAAGACACGGAAGATCTAAATGCTACAGTGAACCAGCTTGATCTCATAGACATATACTGAACACTCTACCCAACAGCAGCCAAGTATTTCTTTTCCAATGCACATGGAATATTCTCCAGAATAGACCACATATTAGGCCATAAAGCAAGCCTTAACAGAATCCAAAGCATCGAAATATTACAAAGCGTCTTTTCTGACCATAAAGCCATAAAAGTAGAAATCAATAACAGAAAAAGCAAGGAAAAAAATCAAACACACGGAAACTGAACGACACCTTGCTCAAAAACTACTGGGTTATAGAAAACATTAAGGATGGAATAAAGAAATTCATAGACTCAAACGAGAATGAAAACACATCCTACCAGAACCTTTGGGACATAGCAAAAGCAGTGCTCAGAGGTCATTTTATAGCAATAAATGAACACATCCAAGAAGAAAGCATCAAAATCAAAACATTAACCCTACAACTGGAACAAGCAGAAAGACAGCAGCAAAAGAAGCCCCTGGGTGCCAGAAGAAAGGAAATAATAAGAATTAGAGCAGAATTAAATGAAAGAGAGAATAGAAAAACAATCAAAAGAGTTAACAAGACCAAAAGCTGGTTCTTTGAAATGATCAACAAAATTGATAAACCATTGGCCAAACTGACAAAAGAAAACAGGAGAGGAAGCAAATAACCCGTATAAGAAATGAGAAGGGTGATATCACAACAGACCCAACTGAAATTAAAAAAGTCATAACAGAATACTATGAAAAATTGTACTCTAACAAATTTGAAGACCTAGAGGAA
>NW_004444073.1:4809326-4822640 GCF_000243295.1 Trichechus manatus latirostris
GAGGGTTATTCACTAACTAGACAGTAGACAAGAATTATCTTAGGTGTAGGGAAGGACAACACACACTACAGAGGAAGTCAGCACAACTGGACTAAACTAAAGCTAAGAAGTTTCCTGAATACAATCAAACACTTGGAGGGGGTGGGGGTCTAACAAGGGTGGGGGTCTAGCAGGGGTGGGGGTCTGGGGACCATGCTTTCAGGGGACATATAGGTCAACTGGCATAATAGCTTATTAAGAAAATGTTCTGCATCCTACTTTGGTGAGTGGTGTCTGGAGTCTTAAAAGCTTGCAAGCAGCCATCTAAGATGCATCAATTGGTCCCAACCACCTGGAGTAAAGGAAAATGAAGAACACCAAAGACACGAGGAAAGTATTAGCCCAAGAGACAGAAAGGGCCACATAAACCAGAAACTTCATCAGCCTGAGACCAGAAGAACTAGATGGTGCCCGGCTACCACCAATGACCACCCTTACTGGAAACACAACAGAGAGTCCCTGATGGAGCAGGAGAAAGGTGGGCTGCAGAACTCAAAGTCTAGTAAGAAGACCAGACTTAATGGTCGGACTGAGACTGGAGGAACCCCAGAAAGCATGGCCCCCGGACTCTCTGTCAGTCTAGAACTAAAACAATTTCCAAGGCCAACTCTTCAGACAAAGATTGGACTGGACTGTGGGACATAAATTGATACTTGTTAAGAGTATGCTTCTTAGCTCAAGTAGACACACGAGACTAAATGGGCAGCTTCTGTCTGGAGATGAGATGAGAAAGCAGAGAGGGTTAGGAGCTGGTTGAATGTACATGGGATATTGGGGTGGAAAGGAGGAGTGCGCTATCACAGTATAGGGAGAGCAATTAGGGTCACATAACAATGCATGTATAAATTTTCATATTAAAGACTTACTTGAATTGTAAACTTTCGCTTAAACTAGAACAATAAACAAAAAAGAAAAAAAAAGTTCTGATTTTCTGCATGCAAAAACCTTCTGTTTTCATTGTAATAAGGTGTGAATCCTTTATAACCTGAATTTTTAAAAGGTGTCACCCACTGGAGTATTCAAAAGAGGATGCTCATGTACTAGCTTCCTTGAAAATATTTTAACATACTCATACAATACTAGAAAACTTACCTTCTTCCACTTTTAGCCTAATAGCGTAAATCATGTGAAAGTTCTATGTTTTTTCATTTTATAAAATAATTACATTCAAGTCTTACTGTGGAGTGACAAAGTTTTCAATTTTTTTCCTTTGGTGAAAAAATATTGTAGAGAAATCACCTATATGATTATAAATGAAAATCAAGATATTGATTGCCAATTAGATGCTTTATTAAACTTGATACATTTACTATATATAAGAATTCTGTGAAAAATGGGGTATCAAATTATTTGGGTCTCTGCATTGTAAAGTCTGTCCCAAACTATGTTATCTCACTATATCCTCTGAATGTCAGCATTCATCTGACCAAAAGGCAGTAACATCTTTTCCTGGTCAGACAAGTTTCTACTGACTTGCTTATGGCATTATACGTCCTCCTAGAAAAATAAAAAGTTCTGCTCCCCATCTCTAGTGTCATCTCCAGGAAGGCAAGCTGGATGGAGCACCTGGGCCAGCCCTACATCTGTGCTTGGCATGAGGTCCACACAGCGTCAGCCTTGGGAAGGGCATCTTCCGCTCATCCAGACAACTCTTCTTGAACTAATCCGAGACTCCATGGAGGGATGAAGCTTCTGGCAAAGAAGAGAGAGAAGAAGGAAAAAAAAGAGAGAAGAAAGGCTTAATAATGAAAAGAATACACAAATGATCAAATTCAGCTGCACCAATGCTGAGGGGAAGGATGAAGAAGTAAAACAAGCAGCTTTGCAAAATGCTCTCTGGTACTTAAAAAACTGACCCAAGTGTCGCTGTTACTGACCTATCATTTGTGACGGCCACCCGTTCTCTTACCAGGCATGGGCGTCTCTGCAAGGAGGTGCCTGTGGTTGGCAAACAGCTCTGTGGAGTCTTGTTCTACTGATCTTTCCTCTAGGTCTGATTCTGGGATTGTAGTACAGCCACCTAGTAAAAAAACATAAACAATATTTTAAGCAAAGTATAGGAAAATCTGCCTTTCCACACAGCAACCACAGCTTAGGAATGTAACAATCATAACAATAATAAATGATGTGACAACAATCTTCAGGAACGGACCAGAAAGAATAATCTTAAATGCCTCTCTTTGGTGAAAATACTGGGGATGAATTATTGCCCCCAAAGACACGTTATAGTGATTATAACTTGGCAACAGCAGCAACAGCATTGTCTTTAGATTTATCTTTTTTAAAGTTAGAACGGACAAAACCTACAGCATATGTGATATTCATATTACAGGGGCCTCAGCAGGAATTCCCTTTAATACCAGAGCATTGGAAGCTATTAAAAAAACAAAGCACATCAACCACAAGGGAAGAAAGCCTTCCTCGAGCAAAGAGGAAGGTTACTGGTGTTCTCAGACTGTGATTGTGGTGGTATTTTTCTGGAATTTGATTCTACCCCTGACTCCCAACGACTTACACAACAAACACAAACACTTCATAATTCAACAGGAAAGCCATGAATGGCATCGTAGAAATTTCAATTCAAAGTGACTTGAGGAGGGACTGGCACCACTGTGCTTTTGAAACACTGGGTATAAGTCATTTGATTTAATCACAAAAATCTTTTATGGGAAACTCAAAATCATTTGAGAATTTCCTGACTACATCTGCAACTTGATTTGACTAATTTGCAACCATTTCTTGGAAATGTACTAACATGTTGTGTACTGTACAGATTTTTTTCCAAAGCCATTCCTCTTGTTAATGAAGCGTGATTTTTTTTTTCTTTTTCTGAGGCTTCTCACACACTGAGTCCAAAGCCTCTATACTTCAGTTTGGCTTTACACACGAGGGGGTTTATGAAGTCACATCATTCTGAGGAAAGAGGGTATCAGCAGCCCTGATTTGAAAACCACATCGTTCAAAAGACAGGGAAGCGGCAAGATCCAGGTCCGAAGGAAAATATACCTGACTATCCCTTCCTCTGTATCCACTCTGAAAATGAAATTGATGCTGATGGAAAAGAGAGAAAAGCAGTCCACACTCATAAAATAAGAACTAGAGGTAGCCTCAGAGGTTCCTTAAGCATGAAATGATAGAATTATCCACAACACCATGGGCCTACCCATTATATCTGAAAATGGCAAGGGCCCTATACAGAAGGAGAATCAGGCTTATTTTTAACCTCTTTCAAAACTTAATAGATCATGGTAACAGTAACTATCATTATTGAACACTTTCTAAGTACTCTGCCTATATTATCTTATTTAATTCCTACAAACCACACCACGAACTAGATATCAGTATCCTCATTTTGCAAGTAAGAAAACTGAGGTCTCAAGAGATTTAGTAACTTGGCAAGGTCACACAGTTCTTAAGGAATATGACAGAACTTATACCCGTGCCTGACACCCCTTGGGCCTATGCTCATAATCACTGTACTACATGGCTCATAACCACTATACTGTATGGCTCATAACACTATACTGTATGGCTCATAACCGCTATACTGGATGGCTCATAACCACTATACTGGATGGCTCTCAGTAGCAGCATGTGCCAAAGACAGACTGTGGCTGCAGGTGTCAGGACTCTCAACAGGCTTGATCTCACCTGATGACGCCCTGACTGTGGCTGTGGCACTACTTAGGGGCAGGTTCTGTGCTGCTGGCACCTTGGCTAGAGCCCAAGTAATAGCATCTTTCTTCTCCTGGATGATCAACCAGTTGAGAAAAAAGGAAAAGGGTGTGTGTTGGAGGGAAGGTGGGGAGGCTACCTCTGTAAACAGAGACTAACGGCAGGAAAAGCAGAAAGAAGGGGTGTGCTCCCCCAAGAACAGAACCCTGATAGCAAGAAACAAGGCAGTAGACCACCACCGCCAGTTGCCACTGAATGGATTCCAATCTGGCAACTTCATGTGTGTCAGAGCAGAACTGTGTTCCATAGGGTTTTGAGGGCTGTGACCTATTGGAAGAAGACTGCCAGGGCTTTCTTCTAAGACACCACTGCGTGGAATCAAACCTCCAACCTTTTGGTTAGCAGCCGAGTGCATTAACCATTTGTACCACCCAGGGACTTCAAGGTCCTGGTTTTTCATTCCAGACTCACAAATCAGATTAAGTTACTTCTGCATCTCTGAGTCACTTCTTCATCTCTGAGTGAGGGAGGGAGCAGGGGAAGCCAGGAATATTATACTAATACATACAAGTATCACACACAAGGAAACTTCAGGAGTGGGAAGAAGTGACCAGCACGTAACCAATGGGAAGGAGGGGAGTAATCATTAGCAATGTCTTCCATGTGTGTGGAGAGTAGCAGGTCTCCTCTGATAAATGAGTATTCACTTGTTATTCCAGCAGCTCAATACTGGGGCAAGACAGAAGTATGAAGACTTAAAAAGCACTTCCTAGTTCTTCAATGATATGGGCACAAAAGGAAAAGTCAATTGCTATAGACTATCAACAATGAATGTAATTTCCTCTCTTTGCCTTGGCATGAAAATGTTTGCCTTCCCTTCGTACTTCCCACTTCCAGTCCATGGGGTCATTGGAGGGGCCAGCCAGCCACTTGCCCTGGGTATCCTGCCCACCTCCCCCCACCACACCCCATTCTTTGGATGCCTCCATGCAGCCAGACTGACCAACTACATGCCCAGAGTTTCTGCCACTTCTAGCTGTGAGGAACAATAGAGGGTGGGATCTGGCATCAGACCAATGGAAAACTGGAGAAGGGAAAGAGCTGGGCGAGAATTCCCTCCTCCCTTTCTCCCTGGGACTACTCTGAGTTATTTCTCTTTTGCAGCCCTCCAGGAACGTGCTGCCAGCTGAGCACATGCACCTGTTGAGTCTCGTTGTGGCTCTCTGAGAGAACTGGTCATCCACACAGGGGCATCACTTTGTGTCACTTCACACATTTCCTTACCTCGCTTCCCTTATTCCTCACCCTCTCTTCCCTGGGCTTGCACTTCTCAAATAAAAATTTGTCACTTTAATCCCTGCCTTAGACTCCGTTTTCTTGCTAAAACCACTGGCTCTGGAAGCAGTACTAAAAAGCAGCCTTCAAGATAGAATTTGGAGTTGGACTGCCCACCCATCTGAAGGAACCAGGGGTTCCAAGTATGGTGGTAATACCCCCCAGGTATACAGTTGCTTAAACCTTCAACCATGGTTACAGACATCAAGGCATTGGGAAGCCAAGTATCTGTTTGGCATGGGAACGATTATAATTACAAGGACTCTGCAGTAGGGTAGCTGCTTCTGAGGACTAGACACCCTCGAAAAGAAAATGGCAGGCTCAGAGCAGTTGCCTGGCAATGTGAAGCACATTCTGAAAGTCAGAGGCCTCACTGGCCTTGCTATTGTAAGTGTGGTCATTGGACCAGCAGCACGGACATCACCTAGGAGTGTGTTAGAAATGCAGAATCCCAGGCCCAATTCAATAATGAGAATCTGCTGTGAAGGACAGATGAGCCTAATTGATGAAGTTTTAGCTAGGAAAAAAAAAAAGTTAAAAAATGTAAGAGTATGCATTAAAAGCATAGAAATAAAATATGATACATCCAAATTAAGAGAGATCCTCTGAAGCCCACCCATGGAAGTGAAGCCTGGGGTCCATGGACACCAGATGAAGTGCCCTTGGCTTACAGCCTATCCCATACAAGGAGAAGGGTAAGAACAATCACAGCTGGATGAAATCATCCAGACACACATCGCGTGTGTGACACAGAGGAGCCAACAGGCAAAAGCGAGTGAGAACCGGGGCTTCCTGATCTGGAAATCAGGCAATGGGCCTTTAGGGAGGCAGGGAACTAATAATACATGGACCTACTGTGTGCCAGGCACTCTGCTGTGCATGTTACGAACAGTAACTCAATCCTCAAGCAACACTGTAAGGAAGGGCTTATTCCCCCATTTTGGAGTTGTAAAGTTATTGACATTAATTTGTTTCTTTTACTGTCCCTTCCCCACTACCTCTTCCCCTAAAGTTTCCCTAAGCTATTTTTGAGCTTCCTAGCCTCCAGGGAAGTTTGTTATGGAGTCAACCCAAAAGCAGCCTGAAAGCACTGTATTTCTAGCCTTTATTTTCTAATAGCCTGAGTTCACTGAAGAGATGCAACTCAGCTTTCCTCCAGTCTTAAATCTGAGGGTTAAAGCCCAGAGGGTGAGAGCGATCTAGGCCCTTGGTCAGCACAAGGCAGCAGCCCAAGGCTCCAAGGTGACAAAGCCTCAGAGGGAGAAAGGAGGGCTTGTCCCAGGACCCTGGCCTCAGCAAGGATTCCCATGCTCCACCAGTGTCACAGGCACAGACAGCCTCCGAGTTCAAGCTTCCACTATGGCTTCAGGCAATGAGGCCGTGGGCAGCTACTGTGTCTTCATCTTCTCATCCCCATATAAGCCTCCCTGGATGGAGGTGAGGGGTGGGCAACAATGACCGAGATTAAATTTCCCAACTTTCTGCTTTAAAGAAAATAAAAATTTTAATGCTTCTTGCATCCTTACTTGACTTTGCAGACTGTCATGCCACTATGAGGTCTCAATTTATTAAATGAAAGAAATTATGTCAGCTTCTAAAAGGGCCAGATTTTAAAATATCCAATCTATCTAAACCAGTGTGTTTTTGTAAAATACTATAAAAATGAATGAAAATAATTACTAGAAAAACAAATGAGATGCCAACCCTCATCTTTTAGTATTAGATTCAATTATTATAAAATTAGTGATAAATATTTCTCTCAATTTCTGGTGACAAAAGTTTGCAGACAGATGTTAGTCTTTGGGACACACTTTGACAAACACTGGCTACAGGATATAATCTACCTTAATTAATATATGGATGGATTTAGGGTTAATAATAATACAGCAAACTCCAAATTACCTAAGGTTCAAATAGCCAGTAAACTCATTTGGCAATAACATGGGCTTCTCACAACTTATGTATATCCCTTTTACTCAGATATCCTCCCTCATTGCCATAGTGTTTAGAACAGTTCTCCTCCCCTCAACATAGGGATGTCCAGGTCCACCCTCGCCCCCTCACCACTGCTGCTACAATCATAGGAGAAAAATATAAACCAAACCCGTTGCCCTCAAGTCAACTCTAACTCATAGCTACCTTTTAGAACAGAGTAGAACGGCCTCATAGGGTTTCCAAGGAGTGGCAGGTGGATTTGAACTGCCGACCTCTTTTGGTTAGCAGCTGTGCTCTTAACCACTGCACCACCAGGAGACCCACTCCTATTTTTGTGGTCTCCTGTAAGGTGACCCCAAGGGAAGAAGGCCCTCTGGCATTCCAAGTCAGAACTCTGGACTCATTTTTCACATGGAACAACATTACAGGTAGTAGCTTTATTCCTATTAAATTATTGCTTAAACAGGCGTTTCTGTACTAAATCTGGAAACGTAACCCCTGTATGTGAAATTGTAAATAGTGAGGTATGTATTATGAATTGCAAACAACCAACATAAGACCATTTGGAATAAACTATTTATAAATTGCAGACTACATTAGTGATATTTAGAAGGATGTTTTAAAGGATTTTACTACGATGCCTATTACCTTGAATTGTTAACAAGCAAATTATGTATACTACCATTTGGGTTAATTATACCTTGCTGTAAAAATATGTTTTCTTGCAAATTGATAACATATTTAGTACACATAACAACCCTCATTTAGGTAGAAAATTATTTAAGTAGAGAATCTTACCTAAAATTCTGAACAACAGAAATTCACTTTCTATTTATAAAGATAAAAAACACTATGATATTTTAAGGGTTCCCAGCCATCCTGAAACCTGTTTCCACATTCAAAGGCAAATTATAAAATGGTTAAAACTCCTCCTCACTTGGTGCAATATGTTTTATCAACAACGGAATCACACTGAGGAGTGTCTACCCACTGTCAGAAGAACTAGCTCAGCCCTCTCTATAGGTTGCTATTGTGGAGTTAGCTGTAGGAGTCATAGAGTTCAAAGATCAAATTAGGAGGTCAGGCAGAAACAAATGTGACTGTCATCTGGAATACTGGAAGTCAAAATCAGAATGCAAGGTGAGCGGTATGCTGGTAAATGTGTAACAGCTGGCTTCTGGGGTGGGGAGGGGAGTAAAGTCCTGATCTACCACGGTCAATTTCAAACAACCAACGTGATATCACCTAACATAAAGTTTGGAAGAGACAGAGTATTTCCACTGTACAAATTAACAGATGTAAATAAACCCAAGAGCATAGATAATAGTAAAATGCAGTAAGCTAATTAGGAAGTGAAGAATTTTGAGTATGCATAATCTTTGTTTGTAATATAATTTACTTAGCTTCAAGTTTATACACTTTGATTTTTAATAATGACTGTATTTAATAACCAGCTTCACAGCTTCTAAAAATTTAACGATTGGCTCTCATGAGCTGGTGCTAGACAGCTCCAGCACACCATTAAAGGTGGGTATGGTACAGGGGGTTTAAAGTTATTCTTTGAAGTCGTTTAGACCTGGGTTCAAACCATGGCTCAGCATTTACTAGCTAAGTGACTCTTTGAGCAAGTTATTTTACTTAAATGTGCCTCTGTTTCCTTATGTATAAAACAGAGTATGGAAGCCCTACTTCACAAGAGACAAGCAGATAAATGTGTATGAATGTGTATGAGTGCCTGGCACATTGAAACATGCATTAAATTCTGACTATTTTCCAGGGCTTCGAACTGGTTTGTTTTGGTTCAGACTCCTGCTGAAAATTTGCATTTCTAACAAGTTCCCAGGTGATGCTAACACTGCTGGTTAGGGACCAATTCTGAGAACCACTAGTAGAGCAGTGGTTCTCAAATTTTATTATACGTAAGAATCACCTGGGGATCTTGTTAAACTGTAGAGTCTGATTCAGCATATCTGGGGTGGAAATGAAAATTCTCAGTAGGGGTCTGAACCAGCTGGAAGCCCTGCTATTTTCCGGCCAGAGTCAGGAACACCAAAAGAAGAGCCAGGTAAATAAGCCAAGATACAAGCCCCTAAAGGGAAGTGTCTGGAGGAGAAGGGTTCACACAAACTGATACACCCATGGGTAAACACACAGCTCTGCAGGAAAGAAGGAAGTGCCTGGAAGCCTTAAACATGTGGCTACCTCCAGGGCTGGGTACTCTATTTTTACTCAAGCCCTATCTGATCTCTCTCCTGCTATGTGATCTGCTGAGTTCTAATATTTGATTCTATCCCAGGTGAATCCTGGTGGCCCAGCCTACCTGCTGCTCACTGCCTACCTCGTAAGTCAAATAGCCTAAACCAGGGGTTGGCAAACCTCTTCTGTGAAGAGCCAGCCAGTAAACATATTTTAGGCTTTTCAGGCCTTACAGTCTCTGGCACAACTATTCAGTTGTTGTAGTGTGAAAGCAGCTATAGACAATATGTAAATGCAAATAAGCATGGCTGTGTTCCAATAAAACTTTATTTACCTAAACAGACAGCAGGCTGAATTTGGTCTTCAAGCCTTACATAGTTTTTTTTCTAAACAACTTTTGGCCTAATTCAAGCCTCATGGAAAGCTACTGTGCACACAGTATCCTAATTCTAAAAGTTCCTACAGGTATTTATCTTTGCCAGATCATCTTCTAGTATTACTAAAATAATAATAATAATAACAGAAGAAGAAATCATAGTATTGGTGGTGGTCCTAGTGGTGGTGATGGTGGTAGTAGCAGCAGTTTTAAAGCATGGTCTTTTTGCTTGGGCAGGGATAAACATCTTTTAAATAAGGTTTCTTTTTATAAATTCTTAAGGTTTCTAATATTTTAGAACTTAATCTCCAGGTTCTTATCTTTTCTTCCATCCAAAGTCAAAGCCAAGTGGGTAGTGAATGGAGAGGCTAATGAAGGTGAACAAGGCAAAGAGCAAAACTAGAGCCTAGACTGTGAAGTCCCCAATTGTCACAGCAGTGGACGCAAGCCAGAACTAGCTGTAGGGCCAGATTATTTAGTCAGTTGCCCCATCCATCATAAAGGGGTTATAACGATACTTTCATCACAAGCCTATTGGGAGGAATACATGAGGCCATGCACACCCAGCATAGTGCTCAGCACACAGTACATTTGATCGCCTCCGTCCTCTATTCCTTTTCTTGGCATAGATGCACTGCTCTTACCTTTTTGTGGAATCAAAGAATTTTAGCTTTTAATTCAACTACCTTCATTTTGTAGTAGATGCCAAAATGGAGGCTCAGAGAGGTTAGCTGATGCCCCTGATATCTAGTCCTGGTTCTCCTGTTTCCTATGCCTCTAGAGCTTTCTCAGGAACACCTCTTATCTCAGGAAGATCTCAATGGATTTGCTTGCAAGTTGGCCATCCTACCTCATCCTTCCTCTCAACAATACAGACAATCCAGACGGTTGGCAAGCTTTTGTTTGGGTATATTTTAGGACTTAGCTGGTTTGCGTTTTGCAACAGTAATCTTGGCAGCCAACTGGGTGTTTGGGGGACAATGTTCTACTCCTTCAGGAAGGAGACAATCTTTTCTTCTTTTTTCTTCAAATACTTAAGAGGAATCAGATGAGGAGACACTTTCAGAGAGCCAGCCAAAGAATCTTCTATTCACATGGCCTGAATTGCCACTAAGAATTAAATACAGCAGAAACCTCAAAAATATACACCAGTGACATTTTTCTTTTAATTAAGATTTACTTGATGGATAAAGTGTTTTTTGAGGTTAACATTCAGCTTTCGTTTCAAAGGTCTATAATTCATGTGAAGTGTGGGGAACGGATGCTTTGAAAAGAATATTTCACTATCTGGAACATGAAAAGCTTCCCTAAGAGACTATGAGTAGTTTCAAAATTCTTTGTAAATATATTCATTTGGATAAATTTTATTCTTTATGTGTGTGTGTGTGTGTGTGTGTGTGTGTATATGCCCTCATACATATGCACCCATACAGACATGTAAAAAGTTCTCCTGATAGCTCTTTTCTACTCTGTTCATTTCTCTTGTTGTTTTAAATATATTTTTTCTAGCCCAAAGGAGAAAGTAAGCCATAGAAAGCCAAGCAACCTGCTATATATTCATGTAGCGATTTTGGCTGAATGCTTAGAAACTTTTTGGCAAAATGGAAGAATGGAAGGAAGGGGGATGGATAGGAAGGAGAGAAAAAGAAGGGGGGAGGCAAAGGATAAATTACTGAAATATTTTATCTTTCTGTGCATATACTTTTTCGTTCTGTTATACATAAGGTCGCTATGAATCAGAGCCAACTCGATGGCACAATAAAAATAACATACTCCTATGTAAGATGTTTGAGGTGTCTTACTGAAGGTGTAGATGACAAAGTATTAAAGCTTAAAAAATGTATCAGCAGCTAGAAAAATGTAAATCAGAATAAGAGGTATAACTAGGGGAGAACTGTGGATAAAACATAGATAAGGGCTTATAGAAGGGCTATAGTGGGGACAAAAAGCTCTGGAAAAAAGTACGGCTGCACATCCCCTGGTCAATCCTCCACTGACCTCTTTCATATCAGACTGCACTTTAGATCAAAGGACCCAGCCTGTCCCTTATTTAGACTTAACATTTCCTTAAGAGCACACCATAATTGGTAAAGCTATGCTTGTTAGTTGCTTGCTGGAATTTTTTTGAATAATGATAAATCCATGTATGTTTATGACTCTGTTCTGTGCTTAAGGGATATTTTGGAGAGTCAACATTTCTGTGAAATTAGGTTTTCAAAGTGCTTACTAAGCAGATGCTGTACAGAAAGAATATATATATATATATATAGGAGATTGCTAATAAATACAATAGACACAGACCTCGTAAAAGCACATCTTTGAAATAACGCCCTTGGAAGGTAACATTTTGATTTAATGTGTTCTTACCACAGCACAGTAAATCAGGTTGATATCATATGATGCTGCTGGCACTCTCGAAGCAGAACGGGAGGCCATATGCCCTTGTCTCTTATCTCCATTTCTATCCTACCCTTTACTTTGTTATAAAGTGCAGGCACATCACTCTTAACCTGGTATAATTTTACAGTTTCAAAACTGAGTAGGGCAGAAGAAAATACCTTTCTATACAGTCTTAAAATTCCCAGTTCCAACCTACAACATTTGTTTTTCCACATTCCTTTTAAATCCATCCTATAGCTTTCCTTTCCCTGTGTTTGCAGATACCATGCTGACCACATTGACAGTAGCTGGTCCACTGGAAACAAAAACGATCATAGTTAACCACAGAGAGGCAGGCAGAAGTCACTGCAGTGTGTATCCAATATGGTGCCCTATGGAATGTTTACAGCTCAATTCCCCCTGCTTAATAACCAGCTTTGATCCCCCCACACATGGTGAGAACTTAATATGTGTTCAAGACTATGCATGTACATATATTTGAAAATATATCCTTTTCACACCACACAGCAGAAACCAAGTGTGTGAATAAAATGGAGTCTAATAGATTTTAAGAGGTCCAGCATGTGTCTCAACAAGTTTTAAAGCCCCCATAAAGGCTGAATACTAAGTCCCTCAGGGTGTAAGGGCTCTAGTCAGAGAGACTGGATTTACGAGAGCAGGGTGCTCCTGGCATTAAGATCTTTCCAGAACTTGAATAATGATAGGTGTCCAAAAATTCTTTTAGCTGGACCACTGGTTAGAATTTAGGTCCACTTGGTACAGGGGATTAAGAAATTACAGGAACATAGAAAATTATGTAAACAGAATGTACCAAGCAGAAAGAGTCCTATTTCCAAAAAGCAAGTGTAGTACATAAATCCTATAAATTGGAATGGATCCAGGTTAAGAATTTCTCCACATGTCGGTCTGTAAACAGGGCTTCATAAAGTGAATTCTCCAATTAATTGTTGACAAGAGAAATCTTTATGCTATGTTAGTGCATTATGACCCCTTACCCTATGTAGGTGAACTGTTGTCTGGTCCTATAGATCATTAATCAGATATGATAACAACTCAGGGAAAAGAAGCTGGGGTCAGCACAGCTTTTTCTGATATGAAGAGAAGGTACCATAAAATTACTGCTCAGGTAGGGCCATAATCAAAACATTAA
Source organism: Trichechus manatus latirostris (assembly GCF_000243295.1). Lineage (NCBI taxonomy): Eukaryota > Metazoa > Chordata > Mammalia > Sirenia > Trichechidae > Trichechus > Trichechus manatus. The sequence goes on from NW_004444073.1 coordinate 4,822,433, forward strand.
TCCTACAACTGGATCAAGTAGAAAGAGAGCAGCAAAAGAAGCCCTCATGTGCCAGAAGAAAGGAAATAAGAAGAATTAGAGCAGAATTAAATGAAAGAGAGAATAGAAAAACGATTGAAAGAGTTAACAAGACCAAAATCTAGTTCTTTGAAAAGATCAACAAAATTGATAAACCATTGGCCAAACTGACAAAAGAAAAACAGGAGAG
>NW_004444073.1:4824062-4865846 GCF_000243295.1 Trichechus manatus latirostris
AAAAGACAGTCTCTTTAACAAATGGTGCTGGCATAACTGGATATCCATCTGCAAAAAACTGAAACAAGACCCATACCTCACAGCATGCACAAAAACTAACTCAAAATGGTTCAAAGACTTAAGTACAAAATTGAAAACGATAAAGATTATGAAAGAAAAAATAGGGACAACACTAGGAGTCCTAATACATGGCATAAACATAACACGAACCATAAGTAACAATGCACAAGCACCAGAAGAGAGACCAGATAAATGGGAGCTTCTAAAAATCAAACACTTATGGTCATCAAAAGACTTCACCAAAAGAGTCCAAAAACAGCCTAAAGACTGGGAAAAAATTTTTGGCTATGATCAGCATCTAATCTCTAAAATTTACAAGATACTGCAAAACCTCAACAAAAAAACACAAATTACCCAATTAAAAAAAGGGCAAAGGATATGAACAGGCACTTCGCCAAAGAAGATATTCAGGTGGCTAACAGACACATGAAGAAATGCTCACAATCATTAGCCATTAGAGAAATGCAGATCAAAACTACAATGAGATATCATCTCATCCCAACAAGGTTAGCATAATCCAAAAAACACAAAATAATAAATGCTGGAGTGGTTGTGGAGAGACTGGAACACTTATACACTAGTGGTGGGAATGTAAAATGGTACAACTACTTTGAAAATCGATTTGGAGTTTCCTTAAAAAGCTAGAAATAGAAGTACCATACAATCCAACTATCTCGCTCCTTGGAATATATCCTAGAGAAATAAGACCTGTCACATGAATAGATATATGCACACCCATGTTCATTGCAGCACCGTTCACAATAGCAAAAAGATGGAAACAACCTAGGTGCCCATCAACGGACGAATGGATAAACAAATTATGGTATATCCACACAATGGAATACTACACAATGATAAAGAACAACGATGAAGCCATGAGACATCTTATAACATGGAGGAATCTGGACAGCACTATGCTGAGTGAATTTAGTCAGTCACAGAAGGACCAATACTGTATAAGACCACTATTATAAGAACTTAAGAAAAGGTTTAAACACAGAAGAAAACATTCTTTGATGGTTATTTACTTACTAGATAGTAGATTAATTTTTGAAATGGTATATCTTTGGCTATGTATATTGTCACAAAAAAAAAAAAAAAGGTCAAGAAGGGAGAGGGATGACATGTCGTGGGGTTGTTAACCAATGTCATAAAACAATATGTGTACTACTGTTAATGAGAAACTATTTGTTCTGTACACCTTCACCTGAAGTACAATAAAAGAAAAAAAAAAGAATTATCTTAGGTGAAGGGAAGGACAACACACACTACAGGGGAAATCAGCACAACTGGACTAAACCAAATCTAAGAAGTTTCCTAAATACAATCAAACACTTTGAGGGACAGAGTAGCAGGCGTGGGGGTCTGGGGACCATGCTTTCAGGGGACATCTAGGTCAACTGGCATAAAGCTTATTGAGAAAATGTTCTGCATCCTACTTTGGTGAATGGTGCCTGGGGTCTTAAAAGCTAGTGAGCAGCCATCTAAGATGCATCGATTGGTCCCAACCACCTGGAGTAAAGGAGCATGAAGAACACCAAAGGTACATGGAAAGTATTAGCCCAAGAGACAGAAGGGGCCACATAAACCAGAGACCTCATCAGCCTGAGACCAGAAGAACTAGATGGTGCCTGGCTACCACCAATGATCGCCCTGACAGGGAACACAACAGAGAGTCCTGGATGGAAGGAGAAAGATGGGGTGCAGAACTCAAATTCTAGTAAGAAGACCAGACTTAATGGTCTGACTGAGACTGGAGGTACCCGGGAAAGCATGGCCCCTGGATTCTCTATCAGCCCAGAACTAAAACAATTTCCGAGGCCAACTCTTCAGGCAGGGATTGGACTGGACTGTGGGACATAAAGTGATACTCGTGAGGAGTGTGCCTCTTAGCTCAAGTAGATACAAGAGACTAAATGGGCAGCTTCTGTCCAGAGGTGAGATGGAAAGGCAGAGAGGGTTAGGAGCTGGTTGAATGGACATGGGGAGTCAGGGGTGGAAAGGAGGAGTGTGCTGCCACAGTATAGGGAGAGCAATTAAGGTCACATAACATCGTATGTATAAATTTTTGCATAGGAAAAATTAAAAATTAAAAAAAATATTACTGCTCAGGAATGCCAAACTTTGTTCACTGAAGGAAAGAGAACTCTCTTATTTATTTGCATTACATCTGTTTTTCTAACACATTTAGTTCTTAACCTAGAGCACTTGGAAAGACACACACCCAGTAAGAACATAAACACAGAACTTAAAAAAAGAAAACCTACTCACTATTTTGTTAAAGTCTCCAATAACAATGTTTTTACACATGTTAACAAGGCCATTAAATCCTCCAAACAGGAATACAAAAGTAGTACCAGCCATTGTGAGAAGGTGGGGAAGAAGAGAAAGTTAATATTTGCTGTTCCTTGCCAGTTGATCCACGCTGAAGCACTTTGCAAAGAAATGCAAGATCGATTGCCTTTCAACTAGATCTTTGCTATATTGATAAGTACAGTATTGTCTTATTCAAAAAGAAGGTAGTTATAGTTTTTAATTTCCATTTTGTTTCTAGAGCCTAAGGAAATCCAATATACAACCGGAAAGAGACATAATTTTAAGACATTTCCATTTCAAATACTTTCCTCTCCGAACTCCCTCTTCAGAGACCAACACTCTCTCAAAAGTACACATGTACAAATAAAACATTATAGCTACAGTTGAGAAAGAAAGGAAGCCAATAGTTCTGCAATAATAATTTCTAAAAAAAAAAAATGAAGTGAAATATTAAAAGAATAACTTTACTTTGCCTGGACACTATATAATAAGAGATTCAGTGTTCTTCACAGCTTTCCTCTTGCATCAAGTGGGTATTAATTCCCCGATGATCCTGGTAACATTTCTCGAACTTGAGTTTCTTTCCACAACCCAATTAAAAGCCATAATCTTGACCAAATTGTGTTGTTTTTAATAAAGACAGAGTCTAGGTGGTAACTATGAAACCAAGAGTTCAACCGGCTCACCCCAGTTATAAAAAGGTTGACAGAAAAGAGAAAAGAATACAATGGCTTGGGAACATGCCTGTTTCATCATATTCTTTTCACATACAATAAGGAAACTGAATAAACACTTGGGACTCATTCCAAAGCAATTCTGTTATCTAATGATATATTTGCATAATGGTCTATTACACAAAGTCATATTTTCCCGAAAAGGGAAATGTACACAGGGCAGTAAACTAGCCGTGGAAAGAGACATCCAGACCAGTGGGCCATGGTGTGGCAAGTATCACTGTGTTAAGTCTGAGCCTTAGTGTCCTTTCTCTAAAATGCAGAAAATAGTAGCAACTATTTTATTAGAAATGAGGATTAAATGAGTTAATGCTTGTAATAGGCTTATCATAGCACCTGACACAGAGCAAGACCCCATATATGTTATTATTTTCAGTATTAAGCCCCAGCATTACAGCTACAGACAACTACACACAAAATTACAAGTCATGAGGATAGCATGAATTTATATATGACTTTCTAAAAAATGCTCAGGTAAAAACTGAGGATGGGGTGATGGAACATTTCCACTTGGACCCAATGGCCGAATTCAAAATTGTCAATGAGGCATTAAAGTAAGTCCACTTGAAAACACTGCGCATTTCCTTTTAAGATGAAGTCGCTGATAGTCTGCTATCATAGATAACTACTCTTCTGAGATCGCAACAGGAACTTTAAAAGGGCTCAAAGGATGATGATCAGGGATGCATAATCACATTCATTGTTTTCTATTTACCAGCAGTGCCATTACTATTGAGAAATGCAAACCCACAAGATAATATGACATAAATGGATGAAACATTAAGATGAAAGGGTAAAACAGCGGTAGGTTTGCTTTCTCATGGGAAATTGAAATGGCCATCAGATGAACCTTGAAAGAGGAAGTCTGCTGACCTAATGTTACTAAACATAGGAGGCAGCCAAGGAACAGAGAAATAGAGCAATGTATTTAAATGTATGCCTTCAAGGAAGCAAACACCAATTATTTTTATATGACTTTAATTCTTCCAGTGAATACTTTATGGGTGTTGGCGAGTCCTTCTGGAAAAAGGAAGGGATTATTAATGAAAGATTCAGTGGCAACTGCTCACTAGTACTCTAAGAAATAATGTTTAACAAACAGTCATTTAGTTCACAGCTCATCTCTAAAGACATAGAAATTTTAAGAATCCCTAAAAAATGATAAAAATATTACAGTTCACATATACAGTCCTTTCTATTTTTGTTTCCAGATGGTTCTATAGCCTGTGTGATAAACAAATAAGCTTCCCACAGGAAAATAAACACACACAGGGGGAAGAAGTATAATTTTTTTTTCCTCTTATCCAAAGAGTAGGTGTTTAATATATACTTGTTGACTTGAAAAGGAGTCTATGAAACTCGATGAAATACACAGGAAATACAGTCTTAAAGAAAAGTCATCTTTGAAGAATGTTCCACAACATCATTCCAGGATTATGGGCTGGTCACAGCCCACTAATGTACAGGCTAGTAAATTTTGGGAAATGACCAATCAGCTCCTATATTCTATCTTGTTTCTCAAAGGTCTAACCCATGTACTCTAGCAAATTCTTATAATATGTAAACTAAAACCTCTCTAGCCAACCTCTTGCTCTCAGAATTCTCCAGTTGCTCCAAGAGCATGAACTCTGGAGCTACACCGTCAGAATTTTAATCCCAGTTCCACCACATTAGCTTTTTTTTTTTTTAACCTTTCTCTCAATTTCCTTATTTGTACAATGGGGATAATAACAGTATTTAGCTCATAGTGTAACTGTAAAGATTAAATGAATTACTTTATGTAAAGTGCCTCAAATAGTACCTAGCTAATAGTATCACATACGTCTGAGAATAATAAGTATTATTGTTATCATTATAATTTCTGCCTTATATTGCCAAAACTTCCTAGTCTGAGCCTGAGATTCTCATGTAAGATGAGGTAGGGGGAAAGCAGCGAATGTATAATAAGGAAGAGTTTGTTTATTGGGGTAGCTCATTAAACCTTAATTGGTTATTTGGTCTGGAAAAATATAGCGGCCAGTCGGAAATAACAGCTTGGTAAAGAAAGAGCAAAGATTGAGGTCCAGATAAATAATAAACGACAACAATAAACATCAAATCAGAAATAATTTACCAACTCTTGACCCTACTTTCCCACAAGCATCTTGCTCCATTTCTTTGCTCCTCTTGGCAGCAAAACGTCCCCCAAGGATTTGTCTGTATTTGCTGTTTTCAATTCTTCTCTTTTCCTTTTTCTCTTACATCCCTTTAGGCTTTTGCCTCCATCACTCCATAAAAACTCCTCTTGCTAAGACAACTAATGACCTCCACATTGCTAAATCATCGGTCAATTGTCAGTCCTCAACTTATCTATTACCAACATTTGACACAGTTAATCATTCTGTTCTCCTTCTTCCCCTGTCTTCTAGGATGCCACGTTCAAATGGCCTTCCTCATACCTCACTGCATGCTCCTTCTCAATATCCTTTGCTGGTTCCTCCACTTCTCCCCAGTCTCCTAAATGTTAGAATACTCAATGCTTAATGCTTGGTCTTTGGTCCTCATCTCTTTTCTACACTCACTCCCTTGGTGATCTCATCCAGTCTTATGGCTTTAAATAACATTTTCATGCTGACAACACTTAATTGTTTAACTGTAGTCCAGATTTCTCTTCCAAACTCCAGACTCATATATCTCATTACCTACTCAGTATCTCTACTTGGATATCTAATGGCATCTTAAACTCAACATGTCCCACATTGTACTCCTAATCTTCCCCACAAATCTGTTCCAACTCATAATTTTCCCCACCTGAACTCCACCTTTTAAGTTACTTGGGCCAAAACTCTCGGGGTCATTCTAGACTCCCTTTTGTCTCTCACATATCACATTCACTCTGTGAGGAAATTCTGTTATCTCTACATTTAAAATATATCCAGAATCACACTTCTTCTCTTCACTTCCACTATTACTACTTGTGATGGTTAATGTCATGTGTTAACTTGGCTAGGCTATGTGTCCAGCTCTTTGGTCAAATACTAGTCTAGTTGCTGTTATGAAGCAGTTACATGGGAATAAAACAGTTGACCTTAAGTAAAGCAGATAACCTTCCGTAATGTGGGTGGGCCTCAACCAATCAGTTGAAGGCTTTAAGAGCAAAAAGGGAGTTTCCCTAGGGTGTGTTGTACCTCCAGACTATGAATAGATATTTTTCCAAAACTTCTAAACTTCCTCACTCTTCACTATTCCCATCACCTGATTTTGGGACATAAACCCACAGGAAACTCCAGTCTGTTGCCTGACTCTCAGATTTTAGACTTTCTAGCTGGTGGTGCAGTGGTTAAGAGCTACAGCGAGCTACAGCTGCTAACCAAAAGGTCAGCAGTTCAAATCCACTAGCCACTCCTTAGAAACCCCGTGGGATAGTTCTACTCTGCCCTATAGGGTTGCTATGAGTCTTGAAGGCAATGGGTTTGGGGTTTTTTGTTTTGTTTTGTTTTAGTCCCCCACAATCACATGAGACAATTCCCTAAAATCAACCAATCTCTCCAACTTATCACTATCAATCTCTACACACACACACACACATACACACACACACACACACACACACACACACACACACTCATTCCTTGTCTCTGTTTCTCTAGAGAACCTTGACTAAGACACTACCACTTTGGTGCAATCTACCATCGTCTCTTATCTGAATTACTCCGAAATAACTTGTCTGGATAACCTACAAACTGGTTCCCGTACTTCTACCTTTGACCCCTACAGTATATTCTCAAATCAGCATCCTGGGATGCTTTTAAAACATTAGATCATTTCACTCCTTTGTTCAAATTGTTCTCCCCATTTCACCAGATAAAAAGCAAATGTCTTTTGCAAAGGCTGAACATGATCTCATTCCTATGATCCTATTTCCTATCACTCCCCCTCACTGACCTCCCTGCTGTCCCTAGAATATGCCGGGCCCATTCCTACCTTAGAGACTTTGTGCTGGTCATTCTCTTTGCTTGGAACACTCATCTATCTAATAGCTGAACAGGTAAATCCATCACCTTCTTCAAGTCTTTGCTCAAAAGTTGCCTTTTCAATAAGGCCTATCTTGACCACCCAATTTAGAATTACAAATATGTAGTTACTCTTCCCTTTATAACACTCCTTTTTCCATAGCACTTACTACTTTTTAGCACTAACACTTATTACTTTCTAATGCACTATACAGTTTATTTATCATGCTTATTGTTTATTGTCTCCCTCTGCCAAAATAAAATCTCCAAAATGACAGGGATCATTGTTTTGTTTGCTGTTGCATCACAAGACCTAGAGTGGTGCCTAGCACACAGTGGACACACAGCAATTACTTATTAGCTTGAATGAATGAATTTAGGCTAAGAGATTAGGAGAAACCAATGTCATAAAACAATATATGTACTGACTGTTTAATGAGAAACTATTTGTTCTGTAAACCTTCATCTAAAGTACAATAAAAAAAATTAAAAAAAAAAGAGATTAGGAGAAAGCAATGGAAACCAAAATTAATTCTATTTTTTACATAATATTATCTGCCTAGAAAATTGGGAGGTGAGAAATGAATTACAACAGAACATAATACTGAACCTCTTACTCCTACCCCTGAGTACATCTGTTTGCTTTTAGAACTACAAAAGATTCTCAAAAAGTTCTTTGCTTTAGTTGATACACATCTTTAAGAAATGAATCTTACTGGATGACAACTCATGGAGAAGCTGTGAGGCTGAGTAGGTGCAACAACAAAATGCCCAGCTCAGAAAAGAAATAAGATCCTAGTAGTAATTTTTGTAGGCGCTAAAGTAAAAAAGAAGTAACAGAGCACTTGTAATTTTAGTTCTTGATAATAGTTATTTGTGGACGAAGGAGCTGCAAAAGAAGGTACAAAGACATCTGTCTGCTTGGGAATTTTCTCAAAACGAATGAAAAAGGATCCATCTTATTTCCACTGGGGCATCAAGTTATGCCCTGGAACAGTTTATTTTTCCCAGGCTACTTCAAATCTAAACGTGTTTTTAAAAGCAAGCCCAATGAAAGATTAGATAAACAACTGGACAATGTTTTTTACACTCTGGTAACATAAACATTTCAAATTCCTCCCTAACTCTTTACTAGCATAAATCTCTTACGGCAGAGAAGGCAAAATATCCTCGAAGTTTAAACATTACTTGGAATTATCCACATTTACCTCCATTTCCATCTTACACTTTTTTGGCAGTAAAAGGCCAGGTTTCATCCAAGCTATGGTACTATGACTCCCTTCCAATAGTAAAACAACTTGTACTAACCCCAGCTCTTCCTTTGAAGATGGAACATAGCAGGCCTTCTTTCTTACCTTCCATATGTCCTGTGCTACTTTTCGGAGCAAGCCTTTACAATCACAAAGAAGAAATGCGTAGCTGTTTGCCTGCTGCTAAGCTATGAAGACAATTTCAAAATGATAAATGGAAAGAGGAGGTATGGTAAGAAAACATCACAGAGAGAAGAGCTCTCTCTGGCTGAGGAAAAGGGATATGGAGTAAGATCTCACTTGGAGAATGTCACAGGGGAATAATAAAAGGAAGGGAGAAAATAAAGGGCATGAAAACCCAGAGGAAACGAGGATGACCAGCCCACTCTACAACCCACATGCCAGAGGGTTAGAAATAAAGGAGTGGTGGCAAGGAGAGAAGAGAAAATACTAGGCTAATAGAGCCACTCCATTTGCATCACACCCCCCAGTTTAAGAAACAATTTCCTTACCTTGGATCCTCACAACTCTGAATGATGCAAATCTGTACCCCCATGCCCCAAAAGAATACACACTCAGCCCCTGGGCAAGTTACTTAATACCTGGGACCTCTATTTCCTCATTTACAAAGTAGAAATAATATATTCCTCAACAATATGATTGTGAGGAATAAATGAGATAATATTATACAAAACAATAGAGACAAAGTACATGCTCAATAATTGATAGTTATTGTAATAAATCATAAGAAGATTGACTAGCCAAAGGTCAGACAACAAATCAATGTCCCCATTAGCAGTAGAACCAGAGTCTCCTGTGCCGTAGGCACTTTGTACCAAAGCCTACTGCAGTAGAGAGAGGGGCACAGAAGGCAGAAATTGAGGGAGCTCAAAAGAAGTTGAGACAGGCAAGGCTGAAATATACAGTGCAGATGCTGCAGATGACTACAGATCCAGGCTGTGGGCTCTGAGGGATGAAAACCTGGATGCAATTTTTGTACGAGAACATGAGAAGGTAGACCATGGTGCTTGAGGCAACATGATTAGGGGCCTATTTATACTAGTCTAATAATAATTATATTAGTACCATTTTTGAGTACTTATTGTGTGCTAGACATAGTGCTACTTAATTATGTTTGCTCATTTAATAGGAACCTAAAATGGTAGAAATTAGTGGTTAATTTCACAGATGATGACACTAGGCCTTAAAGTTTAAGTAACTTGCTTAAAGTCATACAGATAGTGAGTGGAAGAACTTGAATTTAAATCTGGTAAATGCTGACGCCATATTCCAAGTCCTAACCCATTCCATTATCTTGCTTTTCCCTGTTAGAAACAAACAAAAAAAGGCACACAGTGATAAGGCTATGAATTACTGTTTGAAGAACAAGAGTTTTAGACTGGCAAAAATAAGACCATGGTTTGTACCCACATCCTCAACACCCACCCAGATCTGGTGCTCCAAAGAAAAGTGAAAGGGTTTTGGAAATGACTGATGTTTTGTCTCAGTAGAAAAGAGATGAGCACAGAAGTAATTTAAAGAGTTGCTGGTGAAGACGGATCTTTAGAATCTACTTACAATGAATTCAGAATTGATGGATGCTTTTTATAGGAATCTAGAATATAATTACAAAAGACAAGTGGGATAGTAGATAGGATTTATAACACAAATGAAGTAGTAAAGTGAAAAATAATGTCTTTTTAAATTACACTGAAGAAAAGACAAAATCAGTGTTCTAAAAGTTGGGAAATTTCAAAGGAGTATATACCAAAACCCAAAAATCAAACCTGTTGCCGTCGAGTCAATTCCAATTCATAGCGACCCAGTAGGACAAAATAGAACTGCCCCATAGGGTTTCCAAGGAGCGGCAGATGGATTCGAACTGCCGACATTTTGGTTAGCAGCCAAGCTCTTAACCATTGTCCCACCAGGGCTCCAAAGGAGTACACAGTTGATAAATTTTAATTAGAACAAAAATAAAGGTAAAAAATGGTTAAAAGAATGATCATAGGGGAAGAAACTTGGTATCTTTCTCAAGATGCTGGACAGTGGTAGAACATTTAACATTTATATGAAGTTCTGTTTTTCTTTTCCAAAGTCAGCATAACTGTGCTATGAAAACCTCACAAAGCCCTGAGCACAGAAGAAACTTGAGTCTAATCTCATGTATACATATTTATGCAAAAATACTAAATAAGACATTAAACCTGTTGCTGTCAATCAAATTAGTGATCAAAATCAAACAATAAAACACACGCTAAAGAAAAAAACTTATCCCAGGAATGCAAAATGATTCAATTAGTATAATTTCTCAAATCAGTACATCAAAAGGGAATCTGTATGATCATCCCAATAAAAACCCAAAAATCAAACCCATTGCCATCTAGTTGATTCCGACTCATAGCAATCCTACAGGACAGAGTAGAACCGTCCCCATAGGGTTTCCAAAAGCTATAAATCTTTAAGGAAGCAGACTGCCACATCTTTCTCCTACAGAGCGGCTGGTGGGTTTGAAGCACTGACCCTTTGGTTAGCAGCCAAGCGCTTAACCACTGCACCACCAGGGGTCCTTAATCATCCCAATAGAAGGTAATACTCAACATATAGTTCTGATTTAAAAAAAGTTTGAAACTAGCTAAGGAGCCCTGGTGGTGCAAATGTTAAGTGCTCAGCTGCTGACCAACAGGTTGGTGGTTCAAACTCACGCAGCAGCTACACAGGAAAAAGACCTAGCGATCTGCTCCCGTAAAGATTACAGCCTAGAAAATCCTATGGGGCAGTTCTCCTCTATCACATGAGGTTGCTATGAGTTGAAACTGAAATTATCTGAAATGAATAGGCAACATCAAATTTATGAGTAAAGCAGATAGGAATATTCACATTAGTCACAGTAAAGATAAGGATTTTGGCCAGCTATGACTACTAATAATTAAATTGTTCTAGAAATTCAAGGCAGTATAATGATGGGGGAAAAAAGAAATGTATGTAATAGAAAAGAAACAAAATTATAACTTCCAGATGATATGATCATATACCTAAAAAATTCCAAAACTGTTAAATAAAAATCTATTAGAATACATGGGAGATTACAAAATATATATAAATTTTACATTTAAAAAAATGGTTTTCCTCTGTATTTACAATATCAGTAGAAAATATAATGGAGAAATAACTATATTCAAAAGAACATTAATTAAATAAAAGTAAAATAAAAGCAATTTAAAAATTAACTGGAAAAATTAAAACTAAAAAAGAAATGCCAGGGCCTATAGGATTGCTATGAGTTGGAATCAACTCGATGGTAATGGGTTTTTTGGATAGGATAAGAACTAAATACTTATATGCAGACAATATAATAAAGATACAATCGTCAACAAATTTATTTAAAAATTTACTGCAATTCCAATCTAACCCCCAAAAGGTTGTTTTCAACTTGACAATATGGTGCTAATGTTAATAAGGAAAATAAATGATGGAGGAAAATCAAGAGACAATGAATAGAATAATAAGGATGGGAGATTTGTATTGTACATTTTTAAAGGCACTATAAAGTTATAACAATTACAAGAGCACTGGTGTCAGTGTCAGAATAGATGAATGGGAAAATAGAACAGCACAGAAATCCTAGAAACTGTGTCATGTACATAAAAAATATTTAGTATATTATAAAAGTATATTCCAAATTAGTGAAGAAAAGATGTATTATCCAATAAATTGTGCTGGAACTTTTCATAAAAATATCTGAAACAAAAAGATAGATATGTCACAATAAGTTTCAGAGTAGTTAAATAAGTAGTTAAATGTAGGAAAAAAAAGAAGAAACAACAAAAAGCAAATATTTAACATCAATAGAGGAAAAGATGAACAGATTTGACTACCTAAAGGAAGTCATATTTTTTAAAAAATCCAAACAAACAAATTACCTTAAGCAAAATTTAAAACAAAACTGAAACCTCAGAAAAAAATATTTGTGACACATATTAAAGACAATGGGCTAATTTTCCTTAAATACAAAAAGCTCTTAAAAATGAATAATAAAAGCTGATATTCAGATCAAAACATGGGGAAGCATGAACAAACTCACAGAAGGAAGTGTCAAAGGCTATTCAACAACAGGAATAATATAATTTCTTCTAAAATTACAAATAAATACAAATGGCCAAAAATATTCTTTAAAATTCAATCTTAATATTACAACAGATACGCAATTAAACCAAAATTCCAGTTTCCACTTTTGATATTAACAAAGATTTAAAAAAAAAAATAAAGAACGATAATCGGTGGTATCAAGGAGGCACCAAAAGGCTCTAGTGAACTTTTAAGACAAGAAGAGCTTCCTGGAGGGCAAACTGGAAACAGAAGTATGCCCTACAAGACTAGGTCTTCACTCTCAGGAAATAATCAAAGATGGGTATAATATCCTCACACTGATTTTGGACTCAGTAGTATTTATAATAATTAAAAAATGAAACTATCTAAATGTCCAACTATCAAGGTTAGCTGAGTAATCTAGACAATGTCCATACACTTTGCTCTACATCTCAGTTTAAATATTTTGCAGTTACTTTCTTGAACAGGTTCTGGTTTTCCACACTCCTTTGCTTTTATTTAAATTATCTCCTCTGCCAGGAATGTACTTTCCTAAATTCTCTGGAAAATTCCTACTTATTCTTCATGAATCAGTTTAAAGAATAATATTAACTATGATAGTAATTATAGAGATAGTGACAATAATAGCACTTGAGAACATTTATCAAGAGTTTCTTTCAAGAGGCAAGTGCTATTCTAAGTGAGTTTCATATATTAACTCATTTAATACTAGTAACAACTTTTTAAGGAAATGCTATTATTACTTCTACTTTATAGATGAGAAAACTGAGGCATGGAGGGGTTAAATAATTTACCCAAGGTCACATAGGCAGTTAGCACTGGAGCTATGCTATAAACCCAGGTAGTCTGGCTCCAAGTTCAAGTTCTTACTACTCAGCCTTTCAAGTCACTCCCTCTGTGAAATTTCCCCAGCTGCAAGCCTCAGGAGTCAGTCCCTAGCTCTCAAAAAGCCTCTATATGTTCTCTATGATAGCACTTCACACAAGGTTTGGCATCTTTATTTGTGCATCTCCTGCATCAGACTCCAATGCTAAGGATTTTTGTGATATTCTGGCCACCATATTACTGCCACTGGTCCAGCAGTCCTGTTCCAAAGGCTGGCTGGCGCCCACAGCAGCAGGCAGGAACAGGTGAGGTATGGAGCTCCCAGCAACAGGGCAGACAGCAGCACAGCTGTCATAACAGGAACTATTTAACAAGGCAAACATGAGGACGGGAAGAATGGTTGCTAAATTTAAATTAAGAAAAGTCTTTGATCACTCCAATCCCCAGGTTCTCTTTAAGTCTACATAAATACAAAATGTGCCAGATCACCTCCTGAAGGTGACTTGGATGACAGGTGGCTTCGCCGACTTGGATGAAACTGAAATGATTAGCAAGGTAGGTGAGTAGAAATAGAACCTAAAGAGACAAAGGTGTGCTGAAATGCTGACCCTGTAACCTTGACTTCATGAGCATCAGACTCATAAAATAAATAGCAATTTTACTGGGAACAAGGTATAAGTGTGAAGAGACAGTGACCGTATCACTCTTCTACTTATAAGACTTCAATGGCTCTACATAGCTTTTCAGGTAAAGACTAAAGTTCTCACAGTCTGGCCTGGTCTTCACACTGGCTCTTCCTGTCTCCTCTCACAGGCAGCTCCTCCTCACCACAGGCCCCTGGTCTACGCAGGTTCCTGGACTCACCCTACTGCTCCATGCCTCTGTGCCTTTGCGCATGTATAGTTCACTCTGCCTGGAATGTCTTTCCCTCCTTCTTGGCTGTCTTAGTCATCTAGTGCTGCTTTAACAAAGAGAAGTTTATTTCCTCACAGTATAGTAAGCTAAAAGTCCAAATTCAGGGCGTCAGCTCCAGGGGAAGGCTTTCTCTGTCAGCCTTCTTATCAATCTTCCCCCAGACTAGAAGTTTCTCTGCACAGGGACCCTGGGTCCAAAGGACTTGCTCTGCTCCCGGTGCTGCTTTCTTGGTGGTATCAGGTCCCCCTGTCTCTCTGCTTGCTTCTTTTACATCTCAAGAGATTGCCTCAAGACACAATCCAATCTTGTAGACTGAGTCCTGCCTCACTAACACAATTGCTGCCCATCTTCCCTCATTAACAGCATAGAGGCGGGATTTACAACATATAGGAAAATCACACAATACCAGGAATCGTGGCCCAGCCAAACTGATATACATATTTTTGGGGGGACATAAATCAATCCATGACATTGGCCTAACTCCCACTTGTCCTCCAAACCCACCTCGAACGTCCAACAGGCCTTCCCTGACCCCAGACCCTGACTGTACTGGATTTAAGGACTTTGGGTCAGTATTTGGCAAGGCAAAGAAGGTTTGAGGGTGGGTGGGGAAATCAAGTCAAAACAAAAAACCAAGTTACAATTTTATATCAAGGAAAAGAACAAATAATCATCATGTTCAGCAAAGGCTCTCTGGAACTGAGGCTCACGGATGCCTGAATGTGTGTAAAATAACTGGGGAAAAAGCTGTCCAAAAAATAACAAACAAAAGGAAAATAAGAAAATAAAAATGTAAAAGTACATTAAGCTATTAAGAAATGGATAATATTTCTGGAAATTGTGTGTGTTTTTAAATTCATGTTGGTGAAAAGCAAATTAAAACAGTATATAGTATGTATATTGTGGATTTTACTTTCTAAAACCCATAACAATAAAATGATACCATAGCAATGATTTTGGAAAGGTTAGAGAATCATATAAATGTAAGTGACTGTCATCAAAATGACCATCATCATTTTGGAACCAGTAAAGTTTTTTGCCCCCAAACCCTCCTGGTCAGTGATACTTCTAACTTCCATGAAAACAGAACCAGTCATTTATCAGCAGGGCCCTGTTTGTTACTGCTGAGAGCTGTTCAGGTGAGCAGATCTAGCCAAAGTCTCTGACTATTTACCTTTAGGCATTCCTCTACAACAATTGGTTCTTTATTTGACGTCTATTCGTCAAAGAGAGATACAGTGAGACAGGTCATAAAACAAACCTCTATTTTTACAGGAAAAAGTTAAGGTTGAGGAAAAGTGGCTTTTTATGAACAAGAAAATGGGCTTAATGTGCCAGGGCCCTAATGTTTATGGATATAAATTAAAGACTCAGGACATACAGTATGGCCTTCCAATTGGCCAGTGAGAAGAACTTACTCTGCTATCATTTAATACTACCAGAAAAACTACTTATTTTTTAAACTAGTGTGCTTTACAGTCTTTTCCCTTCAAAGGACTACATGTATTGGCCTAAAATGGACGTTTTAGAACTGAAGAAACAGTTCTTCACACACACACACACACACACACAAACTTTCAGTAAATGGTAGACAAACATTTTCTCTGAAGGCTGTGGCCGAACATTGGTTGTATAACACAACTTGGTAGGCTACTCACCAGTGTTAAAAAAGATCTTTACTTTTTGTCATGTATTAAACTGTGTCCCCCCAAAATATGTGTATCAATATGGCTAGGCCATGAGTCCCAGTACTATGTGATTGTCCAGCATTTTGTCATCTGATGTGATTTTCCTATGTGCTGTAAATCCTATCTCTATGATGTTGATGAGATGGAATTAGTGGTAGTTATATTAATGAGGTAGTACTCAGTCTACAAGATTGGATTTTGTTTTGAGCCAATCTCTTCTGAAATACAAAAGACAGAATCGAGCAGAGAGACATGGGGACCTTATACAACCAAGAAAGCAGTGCCGGGGGCAGAACTTGTCCTTTGGACGCAGGGTTCCTGCACTGAGAAGCTCCTAGTCCAGGAGAAGACTGATGACAAGGACCTTCCTCCAGAGCCGACAGAGAGAGAAAGCCTTCCCCTGGAGCTAATGCCCTGAATTTAGACTTGTAGCCTACTACACTGTGAGAGAATAAATTTCTGTTTGTTGAAGCCATCCACTTGTGGTATTTCTGTTATAGCAGCACTAGGTAACTAAGACACTTTCCCTAAAGGTTCTACACTGAATGACATGGTTGATGATGCAGAGAGGGTTAAAGTTCTAACCTTCCAAGCTACTGAATCATGGATCTCAGTGATATTCACCGAAACCCTCAGCCTATAAAACTGAAAAAGTCCAAAATTATCTTAGCATCCTGGCTGAATCCATCTCTCTACGTATGTTCACACTGATATGATTTCTGTGGTGCCCCTTATAGCTATTTCTGGAAAAGACAAATGAATAACTCCCATCTACCAGGCTGATCGGTGAAACTTTTCTCCTTAGTTAAGTTAGTCTTTAACAACCATCAGGTCACTGCCTGGTTCAGCAGAATTCTTGGATGCTTCCTCTGGTACCTTATGAATACCATACGGATAGCCACCACTTAAAAGAAAAATAAAGTCTCATCTGGCTACATAATGAATAGCAATAATTTTGAAACAAGTAAGCAATTTATTATTTCATGATTGCTACCTAACTTCGTTTCTCCGTAACGTCCCATGAACCTAATTCTAAAGTGCCTACAACTATATAGATGGTGAATACAGACTTTAAAAAACTGTCACTTTTATCCTTTTTCTCTGCTAGACAACACCTCATGATTAACTTTCTGTTCTCAGGTGGCTACACAGGAGACCTGTAATCAACTGACCACATCAGCTAAGCAGACTGAGCTTCATACCAGAAAGGCCATCTGACAGCATTGGTGTTAGTGTCCTTGGGCTGCATTTGCAGCTCCACAGCTGTATGGCTTTAGGTAAGTTACCTAACCAATGGGAGCCTCTGCTGAGTCATCTATAAAGAAGAGAAATAACAAAACCTATCTATGTAAAAAGGACCCCTGGTGGTGCAGTGGTTAAGTGCTCCACAGCTAACTGAAAAGTCTGTGGTTCAAACCCACCAGCTGCTCCGTGGGAGAAAGATGTGGCAGTATGCTTCCGTAAAGATTTATAACCTTGGAAACCCTATGGGGCAGTTCTACTCTGTCCCATAGGGTCACTATGAGCTATGAGTCAGGACCATTCGATGGCAGTGGGTTTGGTTTTTGGTTATCTATGTAAGGATATGCCAGGCCGACAAAAACTGTCAACGTATGTTAGCTACTGTTATTTTTATTATAATAAATTAGTTCAAAAGCAAATGAAAATTAAAATTTTTTGCTATATTCATGATGTTCCAATTATGAGTACCAACAAAAAAAGTTCTTCATTAATAAAATACACTAGCTATGAAACAAACACGCAGACTATCGTTTTTGATGTTGTTCTGTCCCAAAATATGAAGTTCATCAGTTGCACATAAACGGCTTAATTTTAAATTTTTAAATGAATGTTTGTCTTAGACTTAGAGTGAAGAGGTGGTGGGAATTGGGTAATTCTCTAATCTGTCTCAAAAAGCTTGGCTGACATTTTATTTTTTTCACTACCATCAAGGGATACTGGGCAGCTTACTAGCACTCTATTGAAATGGATTCTGAAGTCGGGTTGTTGTCCAGGTCATCTCATAATTTAACTTCTGTTTTATCCGATCATTAAAATGACAGGTAATATCCCAGCCACTTTTGAGACTCTTTCATGTTTGAAGCTCAAATTGATGGAAAACAAACCTCAGTGCCTCAGGACAGGGTTGTGATACACTCTGAGGCCAACCCTTCCAAAGAGCATAATAAACATATTTAAACGCTTAACAATTTAGAAAATAAATTTCCCTTTGCAAGACACAAATAAATAATACCAACTCGAGATGGTAAGTGGCTGTGTGACCCTAAGACCCGGCAATGCTGAGAAAGAAGACAAACACACTGGTCCTGTTCCATCTTAGAGAGAACAGGGTCTTTTGTGCTGGCTCCTTCTCAGCTCCTAATGAAGTGTTTCAGAAGACAAAGTGGTTAGTCTTTGGAGGCCCCTGAAGGACAGGATGTGTTCCAAGCTAAACACTGAAAAGGATGGCCCCTCAAAAAATTTCCCACTTAGATTAGGGATTTCAAATATAAATGCCCAACATTAAGATTTTCAAGCTGTTAGGACTTATGGCCGAAGAACGAGCTTTAGCCTTTGGAACGTGGGGAAAAGACAGCCCTGTGGACTGGTGGGAAAGCAGAGTCTGAAAAAGACAGCACCCCAAAGCCAGGCTAAATTCTCACCTTTGAACACTGAAGATTTTCATATGCTGGTACTTTTAATGCTCACTTCCTTCAAACTTTACTTCAATGCTTCATATTAGTTCTTGAATATGCTTTTTCTTTGCTAAGTATATTCTGAATACAGACAGAAGACTAAATTTGGGTTATCTCCCTTTGGCCCAAAGATGTAGGAAATATGAAAGCTTATTGATATGGGATAGATTTTAACAGTGCATGAATTTCAGAACATGGCCATAATGAGTCCTTCCTAAAAGGCAATGCAATATAAAAACACAAATTCCTACCTAATATACTCTGTTAATATTTTGTTGCAGGTGGTGGCACACAAGAGATTGTGCAAGGAAAGCAATAATATACTCTTTGCCTTCTTTGTGATTTCTGGTTTGCCTTCTAAAACCAAAAAAAACCAAACCTGCTGCCATTGAGTCGATTCTGACTCATAGCAACCCTACAGGACAGAATAGAACTGCCCCATATGGTTTCCAAGGAGCGGCTGGTGGATTCGAACAGCCGAGCTCTTAACCACTATGCCAGCAGGGCTCCGTCTGCCTTCTAGAACTTGCCAAAATGAAGCTTCACTTATTTAGCACCAGAGGAAGAGAAACATGCAGAGAAGTGCAAAAAAGTTCTTAAGGGGCCAGGACAAGCTGATGTCTAGGGATGAGCTACCTGTGAAAGAAAGAAGCAATCTCTGACATTATCTTGTTCCACCCCAGGCCATAGCTGAACAAGTTTTGTTACTGCTGGGGTCTGGAAGACGTCCTACGTCGGAGCTGTCCTGCATGGGAGGGTAGAGTGAGCACTGGAGCCACAAGTCGAGCTTACTTACCTGCTGCTGGCTTTATCTCACTACTAGCTTGGGGACCTTGGACAAACTGCTCAAAATCTCTGAGCCTCAGTTTTCTCTATAAGGTGGTGGCAATGGCTTCCCTGCTTATTTCAGGTTTGGTGTGAAAATCAAATGTGGTAACTTATGTGAAGTCACTATAATCATATAAAATTATTACACATAATGATAATAAAAATAAAACAATAAGGCAAAGGTATGTGAAAAACAAGCTTGAAGCCTCCTTAGAAGGGGACACTTCTTGAAGGCTTTCAAAATACTGAGGAAACATGTCACGCCAGGGTGACTGAATCCAAGAGCACACCACTCTTATGCACCTTCTGAAAAATCAAGAGGAATACTGAGCCAGCGGAGAGCATGTAGCATCAATTCTTCTCTGTCCTCCTCTACTTGGGAGAGGTTGCATATCTATTTTTTTAATCATTTCATTTTTTTAAAAGACAAATATTTACCAGCCTGAAGTCCTGGAGTTCAGAGTGGTTAATCATCTTATCACGAGCTCTGGTCAAGTCAGATAAGGTTACGTAATAAGAGAAGCCAGATAAGCATCCTCCTTTTGAAGAGACAGGCCATTTCTTTTTAATTAACAGTAGACAACAAACCCAAGCTGTACCTTCAAGAAATCCTGAGGGATTTAAAGTTTGCATAGTTCAAATTAAAAAATTATAATCAACTAACTGCCAAAAGAAAACAATAGTTTAGAAATGTCTTTTTAAATTTTTCTTCTCAAGTAATCTTTTTAGCCCCTCTGAAAAATAACACTCTAAAACAAACAAAACAAAACAAACAAAAAACAAATACAGGCAGTCCCGGGTTAGGAATGAGTCCCGTTCCTAAATCTGTCTGTAAGTCAAATTGGTAGGTAAGTCAGAACAGGGACATACAATTCTTATTTAGCATCATTTGGTCAAAAATGTTTGCCTTACTATGTAGTACACATTTTACTTTTCTATGCATATAAAACGCTTAAGAAACACTTCCAAACCACGCAATGTTTTCTTGAGCATCATAAAGTAGTGCATGCATTCGTTATTATGAACCATTGTACTTAACTCAAATTTTTAATATAACAGGCTTTATGGCAGTTTGTTCTTAAGTGCAAGCTGTCTGTAAGACAGACATTCATAACCCTGAGACTGCCTATGTGTATCTGTGTGTGTGTGTGTGTGTGTGTGTGCGTGCGTGCATACCCACATACACACACACACTCTCTCTCTCTGACTCCAGTGCAATGGATATATTTATTCTTTCCTAAACCAGAAATTACTAGGATTACCTTTATGGCCCAGGAAATCTCTGGCTCTGTCACCAAAGATGGCAGTAAAAGGAACAAAGACAACAGGCAAACATCTTCCTGTCTGTTGCCAAGACCTTTTAATACCATCAGTAGTCTGGACCTCTGAACAAGTATGTGCCCTTGAATGAGTTACTCAGTTTTTCTGGGCCTCATTTTCTTCATCTGAAATTGTGCCTACCTTACTGGGTGACTATAAGAAATAAAGGCCTTTAATATATGTAATGTGCTTAGAATAATGCCTGGTACATAGTAAGTGCTATGTAAGTATTTGCTGCATACTGTTGACACTGAGTTGGTAAGGAGCAAGGGGCAAAGAGCTGCAGCAAAAACAGGGCTTTAAGGATTAAATCCAAAGTAAGTTCTTCAGCTACTGCTTCTTATAATTACTGTTTGAAAAAAGTTTTTCCAACTACATGCTTGGATTTGATGATTGTAAAATAGAAGTCAACGTGGAGTAGGTGGGACAAGCACATAACCTGGTATTTGGAAACCTGTGTTCTAGTTGCAGCTCCACCGTTAAAAAGTTATGTGATCTTGGGCAAGCCTGGGCTCTGAGACCTCATGTGCACAATGAAGGAGTTGAAGTAAATGGTGTCCAAGCTCTCTTTCTGCTTTAATAGTCTACCAGTGAACCACCTGAAGGCAAGGGTAGTCACCGTCACTACCAAATGCTGGCGATTAAAGACCCAAAGAATTCAGAACACAAGCCAGGCACAAATAGCCTCATAAATGTGAAGTGGGAACAACTTTAATTATTTAGGAGTTAATGCAGGTTAATGAAATACCTATAGTGTTTTCTAGTTCTTGAACTATTGTCTGCTTCATACATAATATAAGCCTATTTAGGAGCTGAATATCTTAATTTCTTCTACTCTTTGGCTTTTTGCATCTTGACCATTTTACTGTTCATGACCACCTCTACCAGAGAGTAGATAAGGGATAAAATGTACAGTGGAACAAATCAATCAGGTATGACACTAGTGAGCACCTTTGGTAAATTCTTACTGAAGAAAGAGCTAAAATCAAGTTTTTAAAAAAAATTATTAATACCTCTGTTATGGATTGAATTGTGCCCCCCAGAAATATGTGTTGTAAATCCTAACCTCTATGCCTGTGGTTATAATCCCTTTTGGAAATGGGTTGTCTTTGTTATGTTAATGAGACAGGATTAGTGTAGAGTGTGTCTTGAGTTAATCTCTTTTAAGATACAAAGGAGATTCAACAAGCAATTGAGAAAGAAGGAGAGATGGGGTAAGACAGATGCCAAGACAGATGGAGATCTTTAAGGAACCAGGAAGCAGAAGCTGAAGAGACAAGGACCTTCCTCCGGAGCCAACAGAGAAAGAAAGCCTTCCTCTCGAGCCAGCTCTCTGAATTTGGACTTCTAGCCCGCTGAGAAAATAAATTTCTGTTTGTTAAAGCCATCCATTTGTGGTATTTCTGTTATAGCAGCATTAGATAACTAAGACAACCTCCAACAATATAAAAACATATATGCACAATATAATTAGTTGCAGCATTATTTGTTGTTGCAAAATAGTGGAAACTATTTAACTGCCCAAACATAGGAGAGTGAAATGAAAAAGCTATGGTACATCCACACAATGGAGAACTATGAAGCTTAGAAAAGAATAAGAAAGAGCTCTATAATCTGATAGGAAGTGATTTTCAGTATATATTGTTACATGAAAAGTCAAAGTACAAAGGAACATATTTGTTGTGCTACCTTTTTTGTAGATATAAAAAAGCACATATAAATCATACAAATTATACATAATTCAGTTTTTTTTTTTAAAAAGAAACATAGAAAGGATAAACTAGAAAAAAAAAAATGTTTACCAAAAAGAGATGAAGGGGAACAGGTAGAAGGGATAATAAGAAAGGGAGTGACATTCTCAGATTATACTTTGTGATAAAGTTTTGATTTTGAAGGCAGGTTAGTGTTCTACACATTCAAAAAATAAAATTATATCAACAAGGATGGAAAAAAGCACTAAAATTGAATGCAAACAAACATGAACGAGTCCAAATGTATTTCAAGTGAATAACATAACCACTGTGAGGGGTGCAGGGGGAGGGACTAATGCAATAGCTTTGGGCACAGTGCTCTGATTATATACTCTCAGTCTAGGGAACAAAAGAACTGTGAACAAACGTTGAACTCTTCTTAGCAGTAGATTTTTCTGTCTACTGAAAGGACCTACAAACAATGACACTACAATAGCAATGAGCATACCTAACACCCAGATCTTGGGTTCTTAATATTATTCCCCACAAAAAAGGAATCAGGGCTCCTTGGAAAATTGCCGATTCCGAGGCTAAGGTAAAGAAGGTTCAAGATAAACCTGGAACATATTATTGTGCCAGGAAGTAAGAAAGTGCTTTAAAAAATGATGGGAGCATGCAGAAAAAACACAGGAGGGTGAGTTCTTTGGTAAGTGAATTATATCTCAATAAAATTACTTCTAAAAAAGGAGGGAGAGAAGAAAAGGAGAGAGGGAGAAAGGCAGGAAGGAAGGAAAGAAAGAAGGAAGAAAGAAAACAAGAGTCTGAACAAGTTCCTAAAAGCGAGAACAGTATGGATTATCACCCACTGAATAAAACAGAAATTCATGAGTCCATACTGATAACAAATAGATGTATAGATAGACACAAAGATAGAAAGATGGATGGGTGGGTGGGTGGGTGGGCAGACGGACAGAAGGGAAAGGAGGGCGTTGTTTATAGAATGTTGACGGATAAATGTTGACAAAGTGGTGAATTTGAAAAATCACAATTTGCCACCATCACAGTAAAAATTGGTTTGGGCAAGAATCATCAAAGGATGATAAATATAGGGAAGAAAGTCTGATAAGAAATATTACATTTACCTGGTCTTACCACAGATTGTTTATTATTTGCAAGGGGAAAAATAATAACTATATAGTGGAGAAACTAGGTAACACTTTGACAGTGTGATCAAAATTAACATCACCAACATCTATATATCTCCAGATGAGATACACTGAGAAGACACAATATCACTTTTATAGGTTTCCAGCTAAAGAATACTCCACTGTGATTACTTTTCCCTATTTTCCACTATAAAGTAACATTTATTAATATATTAATAAATATATTGAGGGAGATACTTTGAAACTATGCATATCTCCCATTTCTCCTCAAACTTTTGCCCACTGATTTTTGCATCCATTTGTGCATCTTGTCTGAAGTAATTTTTACCGTGATGTCTGCCTAATTGTGATTTTATATTTCCCTGATTCCTTCTACAATATTAATTGGGATTTTTCTATAAGAAAGAGCTGTACCTTCTCCCTCATTTATTTATGCAATATTTACTTATATTAGTACGGGTTCCTGAATATTTCTTATATTCCCTCTATGGGTTATAATTCAATATTATCATTATTTATTTTGTTGCTCAAATTGTTCCAGCTTTGGTCATTATGTGCTCCTTCAGGCTGACTTCTATTATCTTTTGAACATGCTTTCAGCCCTTCTGGTACTACAAGATGCTCCAGGCTCATCTTAAGTTTTCCTTGCCTCTGCCCTGGAATCAATCACTTCTCCAAAGAGCCCTGGTTCCTTTTATTAGAGATGATGATTAAAAACCCAAGTTGTGGGTGCTAGGTATGCTCACTACTACTAACATGTCTTTGCTTCTAGACCAGGGCTTCTAACTGGTTCCTCGTGGCATTTCCATCCCCTATATGCTGAATCAGAAAATCCCCAGGTGGTTCTTCTGTATAACTTCCTCGGAAGTTGTTAGAAATGCAAATTCTCAGCAGGGAACTTTTTAGAAATGCAAATTATCAGCAGGGGTTCAAACTGGAATGAACAGATTGGAAGCCCTGTGCTAGACCCTCTCAGCAGATAGAGTTAGGGAATATATGTATGTATACTAACCCACGCATGCACACATACCTATTTTATTTTTGTATCTATATAACTACAGATATGTTAAAACTATAAGTTCAGACTACTACCTCTAATTTCAATTTGACACTGCAGGGTTCCTTTCCCTTTTTCATATTTGTAACTGAGAAACCTGGCTCTCATTATATACAATACATTCACTGATTTGTTCAACCCTAGTAGACACATGAACCCTGGTGGTTTAGTGGTTAAAGTGATTGACTGCTAACCAAAAAGTCAGTGGTTCGAAACCACCAGCATCTCCATGGGAGAAAGATGTGGCAATCTGCTTCTGTAGACATTTACAGCCTTGGAAACCCTATGGGGTTGCTATGAGTTGGAATTGACTTGACAGTAGTGGGTTTAGTATACATATGGAGTCTCTGGGTGATGCAAATGGTTAACATGATTGGCTGCTAACCAAAAGGTTGGTGGTTTGGGTCTACCCAGGGGCACCGCAGAAGAAAGGCCTGGCAATCTATTTCCAAAAAACCAGCCATTGAAAACCTTATGCTGCACACTTCTACTCTGACACACACGGGGTCACCAGTAGTTGGAATCCATTCAAGGCAACTGGTAGTATATACATAAAGCTGTTTTAGAATTGATCATTCACACCTTGTGAGAAATAGATTTCCTAACTGGAGTACAGTATTTGTGAACAGTTCTTTTTGCCTTTAGCCTCACAGTATCCCATCAAAACATTGTGTTCCAAAATTACTCAGATTAGTTTTCTTTCCTATCTTGTTCAGTGTGGTTAGTTATTAATTCATAATAGAGTTAGGTTCGTTACGTCTTGTATTCTATTTTGGGTTCCCCAACACCCTGGTTTTATTCACCTACTTACTTTCAGGGAGGGTGTGTATAAAGGATTACTATGGTTCTAGGGACCAAAGAGAGCCCTGGTGGCACAGTGGTTAAGCATTCAGCTGCTAATTGAAAGGTTGGTAGTTCGAATCCACCAGTCGCTCCTTGGAAACCCTATGAGGCAGTTCTACTCTGTCCAATAAGGTCACTATGAGTCAGAATCAATACGATGGCAATGAGTTGTTTTGTTTTTTAGGAACCAGAGCCATACACAAGGAGGTACTCAGAAAAGGGTTACTTCTGCCTCATCCTTAATATCCTGTTTCCATCTCCCAATTTCTTTCCACCCCTTTACCACTCACTCCCTATAGACATCTGTCTTAGGTTGGGTTTTCTAGAGAAATAAAATCAGTAAAGTGTATAAATATATACAGACAGAGATTTATATCAAGGAGATGGCTCACACAGTTGTAGAGGCTGGAACGTCCCAAGTCTGTGGGTCAGGATAGAGGCATCTCCTGATTCACCTAGCCTCAGGGGCTAGTGAACCCAAGACTGGCAGGTCAGACCGCAGGTAAGCTGCTAGCTCAAGTCCCGATAACCAGAGGTCAGATGAACAGGAGCCAGCTGCAGGATCCAAAGCAAGCAAAAGCCCACGAGCCCTGCCAGAATGCCCAGTTATATTTGATGCAGGCCACGTGCCCAAGGAAACTCCCTTTCAACTGATTGGCTACTCACAGCAGATGCCATCATGGAGGTGATCACATTATATCAAATCTCATCATGGAAGTGATCACAACTTCATAGGACTGCCAAACCACTGAGAATCATGGCCCAGCCAAGCTGATACACAACCTTAACCATCAGAGTATCCAATCCCTTTATATTTCCTGGTTTATCATTCCTGTATTTCTTTTTCACAAATGAATAGACATACATATACTTTCTTATATTCCTTCTTTCTTACCCAAAGGGAAGCATACCATGATATTATTCTTTATTTTGCTTTCTTCACTTAACAGTATATCCTGTTCAACATGTTCTGAAGTTACATTCTCACAAGAAATTGGGAGAGAGATTCTGAAACTGAAAGATGATAAGATACATGAAAAAGTTGGCAAAACCACTTATAGAAACAGTAAGGAACAGTCACAGTAATTCATACATACGCTCAATTCAAAAAATATTTTTGAGCATCCACACTATTCTAGGAACTATCAACAAGTTTCAATAACAGATAAGCCCCATCTCTGACCTTAAAGAACTTACAGTCTACATGGGAAAAATGACAGCAAAAAGTCAATTCTAATACACTGGGGTAAGGGTATGACAGGGATAAGCAAGGGTACTATGGGGGCACAGAGGAGAAACAAAAAACTTGGACTAGGTGGGTGGGAGGGAGGCAACAGGGATGTCAGCAAGAGCTTCTGGAGCAGATATCATCCAAGCTGAGAAATGAAGACCAATTAGGAGCTGGCTAGGCAAAAGTACTAAAGTAGGAAGAGTCAGGAGTTCCAGACACATAGCCATGTACAAATGTTTAAGCAAACCAAATATTCAGCTTGTTCATGCCATGGAGTGGTGCTGATAGTGCTGAGAGACAAAGCTGAAAAAGAAAGCAGTGACGAGACTAGGAGGTTATGAAGGGCCTGTTACCATCGTAAAGAATTTGGACTTAATCAGAGACAATGGCAGCCACTGAAATAAGATTTTAAGCCAAGAGTGTTCTTTCTACATGTTCTGACATGTAGGAAGCGTATTGAAAAAAAGACTAGAGGAAGAGACAAAGCAAAGGTAGTAATAGTGGTGGCCTGGACTAAGCTAGTGGTAATGTGGATACAGAGAAATGGTTCAAGAAAGATATTTTATGAATTAATTTGATTCTAGCTTGGGCAACTAAATAGGTGGTAATACTAATACAAAGAGAAGAAAAAGATTTGGGTGGGGTGAGATGTGGAAGATGATGACTTCAGTGTCTTAAAATATTGAGCTTAAGGTACTTACGCCACACCAAAGTGGAGAAGACCAATAAGTGGTTGGATATATGGATCTACAGTTTAGGAGAGAAAGGAGATGCAGTGAGGATACAAATCTGGATGTCATTAGCTTGCAGAAAGTAACTAATGACAGAAATAAAAATCACCCAATAAATGCGAAGGGGGCCAAGGAAAGAACCCTAAGAGATACCAATTTTTAAGGCTCAGCAGAGGAAGCGAAGCCCACAAAGGACGCTGAGAAGGAGCAGCCCACAAGATGAGAACCAAGAGAGAAAGGTATCATGGAAGCAAGGGAAGAAAAGTACTTCAAAGAGGAGGAACTAGTCAACAGCACCAAATGCTGCTCAAAGGTCAGGGAAGACAACAACGTAGATGATTTCAGAAAAGTTTAACTTTGAAAGAAAGTAGAAAGAAATGGCTTCAGCTATGGAGAGTTCTCCCTATTTTTGTGGGAAACATATGCAACATATACATTTAAAGAAGGGGGAGATTTGGCTGAGTTTGATTGTTGTTGGGAGAAGGAATTAATTTATATATTTTCAGGTCAAATAAAGAGCACTGAGTCATCAGATGGAAAGAAAAACCACAGGGCCTCAGGTATGCTCACCCTAAGTATTTAATAAAGAATTAACTGGATCTCATTTGGGGATTTCTTAAGTAATACATATCTAATTAAATCTACATCAACATGACATCAAGCTTACATCCTGAAGGAGAACAGAACCTGAAGACAATTCTCCTTTTCCTTTTACTGGTCACATTATCCCACTTAACCACCACCAGGAAGGAAATTACAACTTAGGGAAATTTCATTCCTCACTCTACAGCTGATTTTTTAAAATATTTTCAAAGTATACCTATTTATATTCTTAACATAAAAGATCAAATATTTGTTCTTACAATTTTCTTTATAAAAATGTGTCTCTGATTAGTTAAATGTATATTCTTCTTCAATAAAATTTTAAGCCAATTTAGGATCTTTCATTTGAAAGTTTTGTCTTTATATTAATAACAGACGTATTTTATAACTTTTTGGCAAAAATGTACTATATACAACTCACTAATTCACCTTGTTAAAAATAGGGATAGCACTCTGATAATAGAGCTATAAAGATAGCAAACAAGTGTTTAGATTAGAAAGATATTAATCCTTTTATCTCTATCTTCTAAACCATAGACACCAATTTCAAACAAACAAACAAAATGACAGAGCAAAATAAATAACTCCCCTGTAATTTTTAGGTTGTAAGATCTTTATTACAAATGACTGGTTCTCTTCATTAAATGGGTGATGTTACCCTCAAAATTTACTCTCTTCCACGAAATAACTTACAATCAGATTTTTTTTTCATGTATATTACAATGAGATCTTTCAAAATTGGCAAAAGGACAGAGGTTTGTTGTTGTTTTTTAACATTACTGCTTGTTTGTAGCATTTATTGATCACCAAGCTAACATTATGGCAACATCTTAACAATAACGAGAACAATCCTTCACATCAAATATAATCAATATGTGTGTCTATAAATACGTGAATGTGTGAAGTATAAAGCGGACCCATAAGGCAGCAATCAACAGAATCTACGTCTAAAGGGAACAAACCTAAACAGCATTTGGAGATAAAACTGGTCCAGATGTTATCTGCAGACCACACTCCCTATACTTTTTTCCAATAGTCAATAAGTAAACCAAATCGGGTGCTGGGACACAGTCCCTTCCACTTCCAACTTTGTACCTGTATATATAAATATTCTGCAACTGATGTCTAAGAGGTGTCCTGATTTATTTATAGTTATATTTTAGACTCATACTTATAACAGATACCTCATCTGGGTTGCTGATAGCTTTAATGTTTTGTATTGATCTCAGCTCTGCTTTCAACCCTACTTGGATGCTGGCCGTCAAGCGAGTCTCCAAGCCATCCCTGAAGATACGGCTGTTAAAACTTAAGTGATGACATGCGTATCTTTCTCCTTCATTGGCAGGAGAATGCTCACAACCTGGAAGCTCTGAACTAAATATAGAATTTAAAACAATCCCTGCTATCCACATGCACTGTGGGAGTGTGGGGGTGGAGACAAAGGAGCAAGAGAAAGAACAGAAGGAAATAAACTACCAAGTAGCATCATTTCATTGACTGTGGTGGACTTAGTAAGGAGGAAGTCATTAACTAGCACCAGTGCACTTTCTGCCAGCTTGCAAGTAAACAGTTACCTACTTATTTCTCTTTAAGTCATCTTTTCCTGAAACTCTACTAGACAACTTAGAGGACTGGACCAGGCTTCCTCATACCGCGTAGGCAAACATAAGAAGGGCTCAGGGTCACAGTGTCTAGAAAGCAGAGCAAGTTGGGGAAAAAACGAGAGAGAGAGAGAGAGAGAGACTTCTGTGTGGAAATATGTCAAACACTATAGAAAGGGCAGAGGAGAATTAGGAATTACTAAGCACCAGAAACTAGGTTAAGGTACTTTACATGTATTATCTTTTTTGATATTTCAAAATCCTTATGAAGTAGGCATTATGACCTCCAGTTTAGAAATGACACTGGAGCAAAAAATATACAATTAGTAGATAGAACCCGGATTTAAACGGATTCACCCAATACTAGCCTCTAATCTATTTCCCCTTTACACATAGCCTCACCTACCACTTTATGCAAATCTTTCCTTTGGATGTTATAGCTACACTACAGTTCTACAGCCAGGCAGTCTTAAGTGTTACTTTCAAAAAAATAGTACAAATCATTCTTTACCTCAAAAAGAGAGATTATCTCCCAGCAATGAGTTCAGTTTTTGGAAAAACAGACTGGATCTGCTTTCAATCTCAAATGCCTAGTAAGGCAACATAGAAATATTTGTGAGATTGTTATTCTCATCATAGAAGAGGCGCACATTACATTTTCACCTCTTTTCCAGAAGAAATTGATCACGGCTTTAAAGTAACAGCCAAGAATTTTTTTAGGTAATCTTCCATGGCAGTTTTAGAACATCTGACACAAACAAAGGAATAAATTACTTTCCATTATAACAATAATAAAACAAAAAGTCATCACGAATTGAGAGCTTCCCATATGTGAATTTCTATGCTAAGTGTCTTCCATGCATTATTCCAAATAGTTCTACTAACATGACTACAGTATTACTATCCCCACTCCTCAGATGAGGAGACCGAGACTCAGAAGGGTTAAGTTACTTGTTCAGAATTACATGTCAGTAAGTGGTAGGCTAAAATACAAACCCATGCCTCTATATGTCATGCTCCTAAAATACAACTACATTATATGTTGCTTGCCTTATATTGAACTGCTTTCCAACATTAGAGAAATTAGATGAGCAAAATTATTATAAGAGCTACAAATATGGTGATACCAGTTGCCATGGAGTCAATTCCGATTCATAGAGAGTCCATGTGTTTCAGAGTAGAACTGTGCTCCACAGGGTTTTCAGTGGCTATGACCTTTCAGAAATAGAGGTGCCTCTTTCTTCTGAGGTGCCTCTGGGTGGATTCAAACCGTCAGCCTTTCAGTTAGTATCTGAGCACTTAACCGTTTGGGCCACCCAGGGACTCCACAAATATGGGATGTTGCTGTGTGCCATTGAGTAGATTCCAACTCATAGTGACCCTATAGTGACCCTATAGGACAGAGTAGAACCGCCCCACAAGGTTTCCTAGGCTGTAATCTTTATGAGAGCACATCGCCAGGTCTTTTCTTCTGCGGAGCCTCGTGTAGGCTCCCACCACAGACCTTTAGGTTAGCAGTTGAGTGCTTAACCACTGAGCAACCAGGGTTCCTTAAATATGGTGACACCAAAAAACCAAACCAAACCTGTTGCCATGTCAAGTCGATTCCAACTCATAGTGACCCCGAAAGGACAGAGCAGAACTGCCCCCATAGGGTTTCCAAGGAGCGGCTGGTGGATTTGAACTGCTGACCTTTTCGTTAGCAGCCAGGTGCTTAACCACTCTACCACCAAAAGTGAATGCTGTTAAGAGCAGATCCAGAGCAGTTAAGTCACATTTTAATGTAACTAAGATGCAAATAAAAAAGATCTCTCTCTCTTTTTTTTTTTGCCAATTAAACAAAGAGGGGAGGAGACAGTTTAAAAGAAGACAATCTCTATCTCAAAGCAAGACGCAGCAACATAATGAAATATATTTTTTAAATTGATTAATTCCAGGCAAGATTTTTTTAAAAAATCTTTCAAAGCTAGAATGAATAAAGCATAAGTTCCAGTAAGTATTCTGTCTTATTGGCAGCAACCTACAGAGATCTGAAGTCTTAAGCTAGCTACTTTCTCAGACACTCCAATCATGCAATAAGGCTCACCGTAAACACTGTTCAAAGACGCTCTCACTTTGCATCTCATGACTCTGCTTTAGCACTGCATGCAGATTGGCACAGATATTATGCCAGGAATGTCTACTCAGACATTCCTTCCCATCACCATCACTGACAACACACACTTCAGTTAAACTGACCTGTATATCTGCAACTCAACAGGCGTAGAGGATTGAGTTATTCACATAAGAATCAATTTTACACTAGACTAGAATAAAAAGTCGTTTTTAAAGTGCTGGAAAAGAGGCCAAAAATACACACTATTTCTTTGGCAGCAAAAGTTCCACACCATCTCGATTCGAAGAGAGAGGGTAGTTGTATAAAGGGTCATAAAAAAACAAAAAAACTTTATCAAAACTCTATTCTCTAATCAGATGTCTTGATCTTAGATCAGAGTGACATCTGAACTGACCCAAATAGAATTTTTTTTTTTTTTTTTACTTTAGACTTTACCTCCTGTGTTTGTGGTAATTGTAAAGTTCTTTTAAAAGTCATCTCTTAGGATGATGGCTATGGGGTGACAATGAACTACAATTAAATAATTGTTACTAATCCTAACAGTAAATCCATTTCTAGATTTCAGGTTACTGTGGTCTTGGCTTCAGTTTAAGGTTGAGGTGAAATGCACAGATGCCTTAAGATCTGGGAGCTTAAATCTGGGTGAGTGCCTACAATGGTTAATGTTATGTGTCAAATTGGCTAGGCTGTGATTGTCAGTGGTTTGGTAGACACTATGCATTCATCTTCCATTTTGTGATCTGATTTGAGCAGCCAATCAGTTGAAAGGGGAGTTTCCTTGGGGATGTGGCCTGCCTCTAGTATATAAATGGATGTTCTGGCAAAGCTAGCACTCTTTTCTCCACCCTGCACACTTCTCATTTCCTGACCTCCAGTTCCTGGGACTTAAACCTGCAGTAGTCTCTAGCCTGCTGCCTGACCTGCAGATTTTGGATTCACCAATCCTCACATTTCTGTGAGCCAGCAGAGGCCTCCAGACTGTTACCTGAACTGCCGATTTTGGGTTTGTCAGCCCCTGCAACTGTGTGAGCCAGCAGAGGTCTTCAGCCTGTTGCTGAAGGATTTGGGACTTGCCAGCCTCCACAACTATGTGAGCCATTTCCTTGAAGTAAATCTCTCTCTCTCTATAGTTATATACACTTCACTGGTTTTGCTTCTCTAGAGAACCCAGACTAAGACAGCATCTATGTACATCCTTGTAAATTATTTATTTGATTATTTCTCCAAACTTATCATTTGACTAAGGAGCCCTGGTGGCACAGTAGTTAAAGTACTCGGCTGCTACCCGAAAGGTCAGTGGTTCTAACACACCAGCCACTCTGCAGGAGGAAGATGTGGCAGTCTACTTCTGTAAAGATTTACAGCCTTGGAAATCCTATGGGGCAGTTCTACTCTGTCCTATAGGGTCACTATGAGTTGGAATCAACTCAATGGCAATGAGTTTTGGTTTGGATCTTTGATACTAGGGGATGATTCAACATATCTGGGTACTGTTTAGATGGTATTTTCAGATTTACACTCCGAAGGCCCACTGAACTGCAATGTAAATTTAAAAATATACTCAATAATAATAATTACACTTTATGCTCTTCATTGCATCAACAATATGCCATCCAAATAGGCATTTTAGGGTTGTGTAAAAAAACATTAAGAATGCCGCCTTTCTCTTTACTTAAGGCTTCTATTACAAAGTTTCCAAGACATTGGGCTTTTTAAGTTTTTGTGGATTAGATATTTCAAGTTTAATTTAGGATTCAAGGCTGTATGATACAGTAGGGATCCATCTGGGTTAGTTGAAGCCAATTAATTTGATTTGGGAGAAAATGGCATTCTGTCCTGTCTGTAGATTGGAACTTCAGTCAAACAGTACCTTATCAGGGAAGTAGGAGAAAGGAATATTTCATTTATTTTTGTGTAGCTATGATTGATTTTGAATAGTCCTAGGTAACAGACATACATAATTAAATAGAAATCTCTCATTAACAAACC
The DNA here is from genome assembly GCF_000243295.1 of Trichechus manatus latirostris. Lineage (NCBI taxonomy): Eukaryota > Metazoa > Chordata > Mammalia > Sirenia > Trichechidae > Trichechus > Trichechus manatus. The sequence goes on from NW_004444073.1 coordinate 4,857,825, forward strand.
CCTCAAAAGTGATTTAACGTTTGCTTATCACCCTGTTGTACACCTCTGAGGATAGTCAATCCACCGGTCAAGCACATCAATTTCTTCTTTTGATTTACAATGGTAAAGTTAAGGACCAACTAAATGTTCTGTAAAATACTCTGTATGGCACTGTTATATGAAAGACAGAGCATACATTAATATAATCCTCAGTTAATAGAAGATAACACAATATTACTTATATTCCTATTTTGAATTTACACTAATTTCAGTGACAACTCTATTCACAACCAAGGGTTATTTGTGAAGGGTCAGACCATGCAGAATTATTAGGGGTCAAATTAATAACACCTACCTTTCATCATAAGGAGAGGTGGTGCAGTGGTTATGTGCATAGCTGCTGACTGAAATTCTGGCAGTTCGAGCCCACCAGACGCTCCATGGGAGAAAGATTTGGCAGTCTGCTTCTGTAAAGATTACAGCCTTGGAAACTCTATGGGGCAGTTCTACTCTGTCCTACAAAGTTCCTATGAGTTGGAACTGACTCGATAGCAAGGGGTATGGGAACTTTCATCAAAGTATAGGTAGTTAGACAGGCAACAAGTCTATGAGGAGTCTGAATCAATAATACAGACTACACACACAACAGTGGAAAACCTTGCCATATTGATTTGACAAAATTCGACTCATAGTTCTTTTTCTGCAATTTTAAGCTTGTTTACTTTTTAATTTTACTAATAAATCTTACCATGATACTTTCCTGTTTAAGGAACACAAATTAAAGCATTTTTTCTCCTTTGTACTTATCATATTAGTGTTTTCTTCCTGTTCTTCTCTTTCCTCTTCTTTCTCGTCTCATTGCTTGACTCAACTTTATTCTCATTCATACTTATCATTATTCCTTTCTAATTTTTAGGGAGAAGTTCTTATTTTTTAGGTGGTAGATACAAGTTTTATTTTTATTTTCTAGCTTGTCTTCTTTTTATATTATTCCCAAATTCTTAGATTGTCAAAAAGATTAGAGCTGGAAATGCGTAGCTTCTGCCAACTCTGGTGGCTACTGTCCCTAGGATCTGGGAAAGGCAAGAGGAAAAGAGCATACTATTCCCTTTTCCATTCCCTCCCTCTCCTGAGCTGTCTCAGTCCCACTCAACTACTGGCCAAAAGGTTGGTATTCGAAGCCCCCAGTGCCCCCTAGAAGCACCAGGAAAGACAGGCTTGGCAATCTGCTTCCAAAAGGTTACAGCCTTGAAAATCCTATGGAGCACAATTCTATTCTGCACACACGGGGTTGCCATGAGTCAGAATTAACTTGCCGTAGCCATCTAAGATACTCCACTGGTCTCACCCCTTCGGCAGCAAAGGAGAATGAAGAAAACAACATACAAGGGAAAGATTAGTCCAAAGGACTAATGGACCACAACTACCACAGCCTCCACCAGACTCAGTCCAGTACAATTAGATGGTGCCCGGCTATCACCAGTGACTGCTCTGACAGGGATCACAACAGAGGGTCCCGGACAGAGCTGCAGGAAAATGTAGAACAAAATTCTAACTCACAAAAAGAGACCAGACTTACTGGCCTGACAGAGACTGGAGAAACCCCCAAGAGTGTGGCCCCCGGACACCCTTTTAGCTCAGTAATGAAGTCACTCCCAAGGTTCATCCTTCAGCCAAGGATTAGACAGCCCCATAAAACAAAACGAGACTAGTGGGACACAACAGTCCAGAGACAAGGACTAGAAGGCAGGAGGGGACAGGAAAGCTGGTAATAGGGAACCCAAGGTTGAGAAGGGAGAGTGTTGACATGTCATGAGGTTGTTAACCAATGTCATAAAACAATATGTGTACTAACTGTTTAATGAGAAACTATTTGTTCAGTAAACCTTCATCTAAAGTACAATAAAAAATTTAAAAAAAAAAAGAATTGACTCGCTGGCAACTAACAACAACAACAGGACTCAGAAACACTGTCTTCGTGGCCACATCAAACTTATGCATGAAGATGCCAGAAATAAGACAGGAAAACATTTCACCCATTAGCATGGAAATGAGGGGAAAGGAGTGAACGCACTTCACTTACAGAGATGAAGAACTCCACAACGGAAAAGTATATAGATTCTTCTCCAGGGTGTTAGGTGGCTTACTAAAATTTTACAGATTGGTAGACTGAAAAAATAAGCTGCAGGATTAAAATGACTGAACTGAAATGTAGGGTCCCTGATACTCGCTGCAATAAGAGCAATGTAAGTTTTAAAAGGAACAGTCTCCCAAAAATGGCAGAAGGAGAAAAAGGCAAAACAGGGTCCATTCAGCACTAGAAGGAGGAAGCTGCCTTGGGGAAGTCCGACATCTTCAAAAGCAAATAGTGGGTGCCGGTGAATATTTGTTTTTTATTTCCACTGAAGCCGGGACAAAAGGAAACAAGCTTCAACTGTAACAGGGAAGATTCGATTTAGACATCAGGGGAAAAGACCTTCTTGATGAGAAGGCTAGTGAGATAATGGAACAAATGGAACACATAATTGAGAGCGCTGTGGCAGCCTGTCCCTAGAGATGCTTAAGAATAAACATCTATCTTCCTGGGGGTGATTTTAGATCCAGGACCGCCTACAATAGTAGAATGGAGACTTTGAGATTTATCTTACAGTCCTAAAACACTACTGCTGTATCCAATGAGACAAACTGTTTCCTTAGTGCATACAATGAAGCTGCAATGAATAGTGGTAGCGGGCAGGGGGTGAGTGAAGCAAGCAGGAGCACTATCTTATTTTGACCTTGCTTGAACAAAGCAATTCTAAGAGCACCTGAACCAAAGCTCATACCCAGGTGTGGTTAATCTTATAATAGTAAATGAATGCGTCTCCACAGAGTTACAGCAAGTTTGGACCATGGTCTTTCATTAAGTAAAAGGATTGTAAAAATGTCTTTTTAATAAGGGAAGCAGTCAAATTGTAAAGTGATGGGGAGACTGCAGTAAATTTGGTTATCTTGTTCCTATCCAGAATAATCCAGTATAATATGTTGATTGGTGTGGAGAAATGCCAGTGGTCTTAGTTCGTGGGATCAGGGCTGAGAAAGGGATATACATCCACCCACCCATCTACCATGTGCTGATCATCTACCACTTGCAGATTCTGTGCTAGGGGTACCAAGGGAACAAAATATAGCCCCTATTCTTAAGGAAAGGAGCCCTGGTGGCACAACAGTTAAGCACTCAGCTGCTAACCAAAAGATTGGCAGTTTGAACCCATCCAGCAGCTCCAGGGGAGAAAGACCTGCAGATCTGCTCCTGTAAAGATTACAGCCTAGGAAACCCTATGGGGTAGTTTTACTCTGTCATGTGAGGTCTCTGTGAGTTAGAAATTGACTCTACAGCACCTAATAACAACAACAACATTCTCAAGCAGCCCACAGCAGGGTGGGGTAGGGAAAATAGATCTTATAATATTCCTAGTGCAATCACTGTTACAAGGGACATATGGGGTGCTATGGGCAAATAGGGGAGAGCCATGCCTCAGGCAGGGGGGGGTATTGGGAGTGGGGTGGTGTTAAGAATGGCCTCACACAATATGCAAGTTGTGAAGGACAAGTGGAATAGGCAAGATGGGTGTCCTAAAGAGAGGAGCACCATGCCTTGGGACAAGGGAGAACCAGGAACAATGCACTTCCTTCTGGATAGGTTGGAATGGCTGTGGCAAGTGACACTAAAGTGGCCAGAGACACAGAAGCCATAACATACAGGACTGAAATGCCATGGCAGATGACTGAGAGTCTGTTGTGAAGGCAAAGAAGGACTTCAAGCTCTGAGGGACATCAGACATCATCAGATCACATGTGTCTATATAGTAGCACAAGAAGAGTGAACTCAGCTGGTAGCATATTTGGTGAGATTTCTCAGTACCAAGGTAGTGGCTGGGTCAGGTGAGCATTCAACTAATTACCAGGCTACAAGTTTCATACACTCAAGCCACAATCCTATTTTTATTGGGTTAAGCTGCTGTCTAAAACTTAAACCAAGCAAGCCTGCTGGCTCATCCGACCTGTATGCCCGACAGCTAACTGATGAGATCATAATACTGTGGGCAACTCCTGGCATATATTTCTTAAGGAAAACAAAAAGAAAATTTCATGGTTGGCTAAAGAGTGGCGTATATCACTTGCACACTCCTGACACCAGGAATTAAAAAATAAAATGTCAAGAGGTACAGAGTTCTACTTTATCATCATCAAATATCCTGCGGTTTCAGAGCAATTAGCGTGGTGCTTTAACTATCAGCTGTGCAATGTTTATTCCTGGTATCCTACTGACACAAAAATGTTTCAGAAATAAACTACGAAGGTAAGTGTGGTCATTGGGGACAATTCTCTTGCTACAATCATTTTCACCAAAAGCAGAGAGCAGTGTTATGAATCATCTGTGACCACTTATGCTTAAGCTGAATGCATTAAAATTTAATGGTTTGGAAACAAGAAGCCAGTAGTAGGTTCTGCACATCAAGCACTAATCTGTTGGACCTAATTGTACTGAGACGAAGCAAGTCAGGAATGCACGGCAGCCAACTCTATTTTGCTGTAAAATGAAAATTATGAATCTCTAACAACAAGCAAGGATTCTTTTTTCAAAATTCATTATTCATGATTCCATTCTTGTTAAATTATTCATTTTCGTAAATGTTATTGCTGCAGCCTTTTAGACTTTTCTGCTCCTCCACTTTCAAGTGATAAATGCATGAGAACTGAGTGATCGCAGGGCTTTGGACACAATAAAGTGCTTTTTAGCGTGCTGCTGGCTTCTGCCCGCAGTTATTAGGCACTATAAATGTAGGTTGGCTACTCAAGGTTGAGCCATCACCTTTCATTTGCTGTAAGAATAAGAGGTTCATTAAAAAATGGCCTGTTTGAAGAATTTTCATTCCTAATAAAACCCAAACTCCTAACCAAGGCTCCAGCCTCCTCAGTGATCAGTGATCTGGCCCTTGCCCACGTCCCGTCCCATCTCATGTCACCCACCCCCACCACACACACACACACACACACACACACACTGGCCTTCTTTCCCACCTTCTTTCAGTCCTTTGCATTTCTGGTTCCCTCTCTCTGGAATGCCTACCCATCCCGCCCCTTCTCAGTCCCAAATCAACCAACCTGGCTCCTTCTCATCATCCCCATCTCACCTCAAATGCACCCTCCTCAGAAAAGCTTCCCCAAAGTACCTCCTTCACCTTCAATTATTCTTTATAACACCATGGTACTCATTGCCTTCATATTACTTATCACAGTTTGCAATGATGTTTTCTGTTTGTTTACTCTCTGCCTTCCCTATTAGGATATATACTTTATTAGGGTAGAGTCTCTTGATCACTACTGTATACCCAGCCTCTGTATGATAACAAATACTCAATAAAGATTTGTAAAATGGATGAATTTTTAATTCTAAGAGATAGCGATTTAAATATATTTTAACCCAAAATGATCTCTTTAGTTAAATAAGTTCAATTGTCCCCAATTTTCCTCACTTCTTTCTATTAACTGACTTTATGAGCATCAAATGACTCTACCCAAGCAATCGTCAGGGCCAGAGGCCATAACCTAGAACTTGGGAGTACTACGGGCAGGGAGTGGCATCAGGTTCTTTTTTTTATTTTATTTAATTGTGCTTTAAATGAAAGTTTACAGTTCAGCTTAGTTTAACATACAGAAATTTACACACACACTGCTATGTGACCCTAGTTGCTCTCCCCGTACTGTGACAGCACACTCCTCCTTTCCACCCTGGATTTCCCGTGTCCATTCAACCAGCTCCTGTCCCATTCTGCCTTCTCATCTCGCCTCCAGAAAGGAGCTACACATTTAAACTCATGTATCTACTTGAGCTAAGAAGCACTGTCTTCACCAGTATCATTTAATGTCTTATAGTCCAGTCTAAATCTTTGCCTGAAGAGTTGGCTTCGGGAATGCTTTTAGTTTTGGGCTAACAGACAGTCCAGGGGCCATGTCTTCTGGGGTCCCTCCAGTCTCGGTCAGACCATTAAGTCTGGTCTTTTTACTAGAATTTGAGTTCTGTATCCCACTTTTCTCCTGCTCTGTCAGGGACTCTGTTGTGTTCCCTGTCAGGGCAGATATTGGTGGTAGCCGGATACTATCTAGTTCCTCTGGTCTCAGGCTGATGGAGTCTTCTGTCTTTGGTGTTCATTCTCCTTTGCTCTAGGTGGGTTGGGAACAATTGATGCATACTAGACGGCTGCTCGGTACCTTTTAAGACCTTAGACACCACTCACCAAAGTGGGATGCAGAACATTTTTTTTTAGTAAACGGTGTTATGCCAGTTGACCCAGATGTCCCCTGAAACCATGGTGCTCAGACCCCCGCCCCTGAGACTCTATCCCTCAAAGTGTTTGGTTGTATTCAGGAAATTTCTTAGCTTTTGGTTTACTCCAGTCGTGCTGACTTCCCCTGTAGTGGGTGTTTTCCTTCCTTTCGCCCAAGATAATTCTTGTCTACTATCTAGTTAGTGAATTCCCCTCTTCCTCCCTCCCCAACCTCGTAACCATCAAAGGATGTTTTCTTCTGTGTTTAAACCTTTTCTTGAGTTCTTATAATAGCAGACTTATAAAATATTTGTCCTTTTGAGACTAACTTCACTCAGTGTAATGCCTTCCAGATTCATCCATGTTATGAGATGTTTCATGGATTCATCGTCATTCTTTATCATTGCGTAGTATTCCATTGTGTGAATATACCATAATTTGTTTATCTATTCGTCCCTTGATGGGCACCTAGGTTGTTTCCATATTTTTGCTATTGTGAACAGTGCTGCAATGAACATGGGTGTGCATTTATCTATTCGTGTGATGGCTCTTATTTCTCTAGGATATATTCCAAGGAATGGGATTGCTGGATCATATGGTACTTCTATTTCTAGCTTTTTAAGGAAGTGCCAAATCGATTTCCAAAGTGGTACCATTTTACATTCCCACCAGCAGTGTATAAGTGTTCCAATCTCTCCACAACCTCTCCAACGTTTATTATTTTGTGTTTTTTGGATTAATCCTAGCCTTGTTAGGGTGAGATGGTATCTCATTGTAGTTTTGAACTGCATTCCTCTAATGGCTAATGATCCTGAGCATCCCCTCATGTGTCCGTTAGCCACCTGAATGTCTTCTTTCGGGAAGTGCCTGTTCATATCCTTTGTCCATTTTTTAATTGGGTTATTTGTCTTTTTCTTGTTGAGGTTTTGCAGTATCTTGTAGATTTTAGACATTAGACCCTAGTCAGATTTGTTGGAGCCAAAAATTTTTTTCCCAGTCTGTAGGTTGTGTTTTTACTCTTTTGGTGAAATCTTTTGATGAGCATAAGTGTTTAATTTGTAGGAGCTCCCAGTTATCTAGTTTCTCTTCTGGTGTTTGTGCATTGTTACTGATGGTTTGTATAATGTTTATGCCATGTATTAGGGCTCCTAATGTTGTCTCTATTTATTCTTCCATGATCTTTATCGTTTTAGATTTTATATTCAGGTCTTTGATCCATTTTGAGTTAGTTTTTGTGGATGGTGTGAGGTATGGGTCTTGTCTCAATTTTTTGCAGATGGATATCCAGTTATGCCAGCACCATTTGTTAAAGAGACTGTCTTTTCCCCAATTAACAAACTTTGGGCCTTTGTCAAATATCAGCTGCTCACAGGTGGATGAATTTACGTCTGGATTCTCAATTCTGTTCCATTGGTCTATGTATCTGTTGTTGTACCAGTACCAGGCTGTTTTGACTACTGTGGAGGTATATAATAGGTTCTGAAATCAGGTAGTGTGAGGCCTCCCACTTTGTTCCTCTTCTTCAGTAATGCTTTAATTGTTTGGGGCCTCTTTCTTTTCCATATGAACTTGGTGATTTGTTTCCCCATCTCATTAAAAAATGCCATTGGATGTAGAGCATAATTCTAACTCACAAAAAAAAAGACCAGATTTACTGGCCTAAAGGAGACTGGAGAAACCTCGAGAGTATGGCCCCCAGACACCCTTTTAGCACAGTGGTGAAGTTACCTCC
>NW_004444073.1:4867056-4898822 GCF_000243295.1 Trichechus manatus latirostris
ACCTGGTATAAATCCCACTTGATCATGGTGAATCATTTTTTTGATATGTTGTTGAATTCTATTGGCTAGAATTTTGTTGAGGATTTTTGCGTCAATGTTCACGAGATATATTCGTCTGTAATTTTCTTTTTTTCTGGCGTCTTTACCTGGTTTTGGTATTAAGGTTATGCTGGCTTCATAGAATGAGTTTGGGAGTATTCCATCCATTTCTATGCTCTGAAATACTTTTAGTAGTAATGGTGTTAACTCTTCTCTGAAAGTTTGGTAGAATTCTCCAGTGAAACCATCTGAGCCAGGGCTTTTTTTGATGTTGGGAATTTTTTAATTACCTTTTCAACTTCTTTTTATGTTCTTGGTTTATTTAGTTGTTCTCCCTCTGTGTTAGTTTAGGTAAGTAACATGTTTCTAGAAATTTGTCCATTTCCTGTAGGTTTTCAAATGTGTTAGAGTACAGTTTTCCATAGTATTCTGTTATAATACTTTTAATTTCAGTTGGGTCTATTGTGATATTTATTGCACATCTCATTTCTTATTTGGGTTATTTGCTTCCTCTCCTGTTTTTCTTTTGTCAGTTTGGCCAAAAGATTATCAACTTTGTTGATCTTTTCAAAGAACCTGCTTTTGGTCTTGTTAACTCTTTCAATTGCTTTTCTATTCTCTATTTCATTTAATTCTGCTCTAATGCTTATTATTTCCTTTCTTCTGGCACCCGAGGGCTTCTTTTGCTGCTCTCCTTCTACTTGTTACAGTTGTAAGGTTAATGTTTTGACTTTGGCCCTTTCTTCTTTTTGGATGTGTGCATTTATTGCTCTAAATTGGCCTCTGAGCACTGTTTTGGCTGTGTCCCAAAAGTTCTTCTAGGATGTGTTTTCATTCTCATTTGATTCTATGAATTTCTTTACTCCATCCTTAATGTCTTCTATAACCCACTAGTTTTTGAGCAAGGTGTTTAGTTTCCATAGGTTTGATTTTTTTTTCCTTGCTTTTTCTGTTATTGATTTCTACTTTTATGGCTTTATGGTCAGAAAAGATGCTTTGTAATATTTCGATGCTTTGGATTCTGTTAAGGCTTGCTTTATGGCCTAATATGTGGTCTATTCTGGAGAATGTTCTATGTGTATTGGAAAAGAAAGTATACTTGGCTGCTGATGGGTGGAGTGTTTTGTATATGTCTATGGGATCAAGTTGGTTGATTATGGCATTTAGATCTTCCGTGTCTTTATTGAGCTTCTTTCTGGATGTTCTGTCCCTCACCAAAAGTGGTGTGTTGAAGTCTCCTACTACTATTGTGGAGCTATCTATCTCTCTTTTCAAAGCTGTTAGTTTATGTATTTTGGAGCCCTGTTGTTGGGTGTGTAAATATTAATTATGGTTATGTCCTCCTGGTGTATTGACCCTTTAATCATTATATAGTGTCTTTCCTTATCCTTTGTGGTGGATTTTACTTTAAAGTCTATTTTGTCAGAGATTAATACTGCCACTCCTGATCTTTTTTGAGTGTTGTTTGCTTGATATTTTTTTTTCATCCTTTGAGTTTAGTTTTTTTGTGTCTTTAAGTCTAAGGCGTGAATCTTGTAGGCAGCACACAGACAGATCCTGTTTTTTTAATCCATTCTTCTACTCTGTCTCTTTATTGGTGCATTTACTCCATTTATATTCAGCGAAATTATTGATAGGTATGAGTTTAGTGCTGTCATTCTGATGTCTTTTTTTGTGTGTTATTGATATAGTTTCTTTGTTCCACTTAATTTTCCGTGCTGAGTTGTTTTTCTTTATGTATTTTCTTTTCATCTTTTTCATTGCTGTTGATTTTGTATTTGCTGAGTCTTTATGTTTTTCTTGTTTTTTACTTTGATATGTAGAATTGTTAGTTTCCTTTGTGGTTATCTTAATATTTCTATTTTTCTAAGTTTAAACTAGTCTTTTAATTCTTTGTATTGCCTTGTCTTCCTCTCCATATGAAGGATCTACGACTACACATTTTTTAGTCCCTCTTTTTTGTTTTAATGTTGTCATCTTTTACATGTTGATGTCTCTGTTTTCCTATTTTCAGTGTTTTAGCTTTATTTTTGTGTCTTCCCTATCTGGGTGGATATCTGGTCGCTCTGTTCTGTGTTCTAGTCTTGGGTTGTTATCTGACGTTATTGATTTTCTAACCGGAGGACTCCCTTTAGTATTTCCTTTAATTTTGGTTTGGATTTTGCGAATTCCCTAAACTTCTGTTTCTCTGGAAATGCCCTAATTTCGCTATCATGTTTGAGAGAGAATTTTGCTGGATATATAATTCTTGGCTGGCAATTTTTTTCCTTCAAGGTTTTATATATGTCATCCCATTGCTTCTTGCCTGCATGGTTTCTGCTGAGTAGTCCAAGCTTAGTCTTATTGACTCTTCATTGTAGATGACTTTTCGTTTATCCCTAGGCACTCTTAAAATTCTCTCTTTATCTTTGGTTTTGACAAGTGTGATTATGTTTTGGTGACTTTCTTTTGGGATCTACCTTGTGTGAGTTTCGATGAGCATCTTGTATAGATATTTTCTCATCTTTCACGATATCAGGGATGTTTTCTGCCAGCAAATCTTCAACAATTCTCTCTGTATTTTCTGTTATCCCCCTCCCTCCACCCCGTACTCCAATTACACATAGGTTATTCCTCTTGATAGAGTCCCATATAATTCTTACGGTTTCTTCATTTTTTAAATTCTTTTATCTGATTTTTCCTCAAATAAGTTGGTTTCAAGTGCTTTATCTTTAATCTCACTAATCCTGACTTCCATTGCCTCAATTCTGCTCCTATGACTTTCTATTGAGTTGTCTAATTCTGAAATTTTATTGTCAATTCTCTGGATTTCTGTTTGCTGTCTCTCAATGGATTCTTGGACCTGTTAAATTTGTCATTATGTTCTTCTCTAATCTTCTTAAGTTCCTCTATTGCTTTGTCTGTGTGCTCCTTGGCTTATTCTGCAATTTGCCTGATCTCTTGAATAATTCTATGTATCAATCTTTTGTATTTTATCTCTGGTAATTCCAAGAAGTTCTCTTCCTCCAGAAAATTTCTTGATTCTTTGTTTTGGGAGCTTGCTGACGCCATCATGGTCTGCCTCTTTACGTGATTTGATATTGTCTGCCTCTTTATTTGATTTGATATTGACTGTTGTCTCCGAGCCACCAAGAAGTTATTATGTTTATTTATTTTATGTTTGCTTACCGTGTCCTAGCTTCTTGTTTTGTTTTGTTTTAATATGCCCAAATAGGCTGCTTATGTAAGCTAGTTTGATTATTGGTGCCTTTGAAGCTCTAACGTCCTGTCACCAGGTGGTTAGATCTGTTACTAGGTATATGAGTCCAGGAGTCCATTTACTTTTCTTTTTTTATTATTGTACTTTAAATGAAGTTTACATTTCAAGTTAGTCTCCCATACAAAAATTTATACATACATTGATATGTGACCCTAATTGCTCTCCCCATACTATGATAGCACACTCCTCCTTTCCACCCCTGATTCCCCATGTCCATTCAACCAGCTCCTAACCCTCTCTGCCTTCTCATCTCACCTCCGGACAGAAGCTGCCTGTTTAGTCTCTTATATCTACTTGAGCTAAGAGGCACACTCCTCACGAGTATCACTTTATGTCCCACAGTCCAGTCCAATCCCTGTCTGAAGAATTGGCCTCGGAAATTATTTTAGTTCTGGGCTTATAGAGAATCTGGGGGCCATACTTTCTAGGGTTCCTCCAGTCTCACTCAGACCATTAAGTCTGGTCTTCACACTAGAATTTGAGTTCTGCACCCCATCTTTCTACTGCTCTATCAGGTACTGTTTACTTTTCTTGAATGGATTCAGCTCAGCTGTCCAGGTAGTAAGTCACCAAGTGTGTGGTGCAGGCTCTCACCTACACTCCTAGACGGGCAGGAGTAATTGGTGTAGGCACAGATATCTGGCTGCAGTAGGGGGTTATGCGCTGAGCAAGGCAAGGGGCTGATGGCTTCCTGTGAGTGGCTGGGAGGAAAGCATCTCCCTGTTCCCTATAGCACATATGGGGGTGGTTTTGCAGCCAGACTATGGGCACCCAATGCTGTTGGCTGTAGGACTGGGAGGCACCACTTATTCTTGGACCCCTGTCATGGGTGGCTATGTGGTGGGGGTGGAGCCACCAGTCCTGAGGCCCCTGATGTGGGTAGGTGAGGACCCTGCTTAATGGGCAGAGTGGTGTCAAATGTCACAAATCTGCCACTCCACCATATAGCTGATACAGTTGAAGTTAGGCTTCAGGTATATACCCTGTTGTACTGTGCTCATGAGGGCCTACACTGTTAAAATGGGCCCACACAGGACTATACAGGGGCGAAGGGCATTCAAAGTCTGTGGACCCCTTATGCCTGTGCCTAGGCAAAGGAGCTGCGCCTACCCTAAATTCCCAGCTTTGGGGAGCTGGCAGATTATTTGTTCCCGTTTGTTAATTTGTTCCCTCTCCAATGCCAGGAGAATGGCTCAGGGTGTGGGACAGGCCCTTACTTCTGGCCCAGGGGATATGGCAATGGCTGAAGCCAGCCAGGTACTGGTGCAGAGCAGGGAGGGGTCAAGTAAATGGGAGAGAGGTTTTTCCCAAAGGGGGTGTTTTCTGATCCACGTGGTAGGTTAGATGCATGTACTTATCTTTTGCCAGTTGAGCGCTGCTTTTCACTGGTTCTGGAGGCTTGAGTATACTCTCCGCTGCCTACTCTCTCCCAATGTGGAAAATGTGTCCAGAGTGTCACTGCTTGCCTCACCGGGTGCACCAGCTGCAGGGTGCCGGTTCCTGCAGCTCAAGTCTGGCAACTCCTCACCGCTTCTGAACTGTCTCTCCCTCTCCCTGCCACTCAGTCTGATTCCTCAACTTTGCCTTTGATGTTCAGGGCTCCTAGACTGTCATATATAATCTACTCACTTGTTTTTTCGGGTCTTTGTTGTAAGAGGGGCCACAGGAAGCGTCTGACTACTCCGCCATCTTGGCCCCACCCTCGAGTGGCATCAGACTCTTAATAAAAGAAGGATCCTGAGATCCCAACAGTTAGAGATAAATAAATGGAAATTGAGGTTCAGAAAGGTCAGTAAAAAACCATTTATCTGTCAGCATCCTGCACTCAACAGAGGTTGCCTGAAGCCAACCGTAGGATCTTTGGAAAGAAGAAAGCATAAAAGGAGCCTGGGGCACTATCAACTTGGACTGACTCCTTAGAAATGCCCCAAAATCCATCTGCAGCATTTGGGTCTAGATGGAACCTTCCCTGTGGGTAGAGAAAGAGAACACACTATGCCCAGGACCCCTCATCAGCGGACACGGTCACCATCACTGCCTACCTTGTTTGAGTCTCCTCTGGCAACAAAACATTAACCAACCCTTTTTTCCAAAGGGTTGATGTTAAATGCAAAAAGAAAGGAACTAAATGCGTCAAGTTAATAGATGGTATGTCTAAGCTATTAAAACATAGTTTCACAATAAAAATCAAAGTCTGACTGGTACCTTTGCGCATTATATGCTTTTTCTCAAATTAAGTGATGTTTCTGGCTAGCACAGATTGGTTTACTACAATAAGGAACCTTAGATTCAAATATTAACTATGAATTACTGATATGGTCTTATAAGTAATTCAAAAAAGTACTCAAATGGAAACTTAGTGCATAATTAGTAGACATTCTTGGCAAATGCAAACGCAAAAAAAGTAAAAGATGCTCAGTTAAGCAGACCAGTTAAGCACCTTGGGATTACTGAGAGATGGTTTTACACAGTATTCAAGATAGGGTTATCATGGTAGTTTTCGGAGTACTAATAAGTTCTTCACAACACTTCTTTGAAATATTATTATTAGCATTTGTAAGAGACCTGAAGCCAGGGAGAGAAAAGGCAGTTGGCCTTGTTATAAAACCCATCCTAAAAAGATGAAGGCTCAGAAAAAGGGGCTTATGTAAATACTTGCTGAATAACTGACAAGACAGATGAAGACTAGAGAAATAGAAAAGCTTAAGTTTCAACTCCCAGTCCCACTTATAATCCTTTAGATTAAGCTGGTCTTCTTCTAGACAGGCTTATACTTCCCATTACTCATTAAACAAGATTTTGGAATGCCTACTAAGTCATTCAAACTGCCCTTCTGTACCTTAGGTGGCTAACATGGCAATATAATTTACAGAGTATACATTATGTTAAACTTTACAACAGTTCTGTGATGTTCTCAGATGCCCACCTAGGACTGCAGCAAATTGACACCTCTATAGTCATTTTCCTGGCATCCTGAGATGAATTTAGTGCCAGGTCTTCAAATGTGAATAGCTCATATGTCATCCCATTATGCCACCTGGCTTCCAACCAACACACATTTAAAATAGATTTATTTAGGCTATAAACTTACAGGACAGTGCCTCTGTCTTCAAATATATTACATTTAAACAGCTGGGAAAATAAAATCCTAACTTTCCAATGCTGAAATCTCCAAGGCTAATGTGAGAAACAGTATGAAGAAGGATACCAAATTCTATTAAAGACACAAATTTAGATGATGTTTGGTATTATACTGGGTCAGGTTTAGAAACTAAAGAAAAAACTCACGAAAAGCTAAGTTTAAGACTGGAACACTCTCAAGGGTATACCATCCTTGTACTTTACTTGAGTTTTGGTTACTATTCAATTCGATAAATAGTCGTGGTTTCACCTCTTCAATTAGAAAGTGGTTTCAAATAGGGAACATATTCCACTAGTAAGTTAGGAGTATATAGTTCATTTTCTGTGAATAATTCACTCATTCCAGGTGCCCTGAAAGATACTAATTATTTTATAAATCTCTGTAGATTGTTGATCAACCCATAAGAAATTGGGCTGTGTCTCAAAAAACTCATGTATAGGCATAGGAAATCCAGTTACCAATATGTAACATTAGCATAATGACACTCTTCCAAGTGTTATCAGTTGTATAAACAAAAATAGTAACCATGCATTTTGTGCCCATCCACATGGATAACTAACTTAGAACACACATACAACAATTAGGGAACCAAGTAGTATAACATGAAATGTCAACTGGAAAGTTTAGACAATAAGTATTAGGTTGAAGCATATGATACTGCCAACATTTTTTAATCTACAGGAGTTAGAAAAATCAGCGAAGGGTAGAATATTCAGAGAAGACTTCCTTCAGGAAAAGCGGACATGAGACTAGCACTCCAATTCAACATGGACAAAACTGAACTTACCATCTGTGCCCCTTTTCCAAAGATGCCCTGTTGACAAATGGCGTGTCAGCCAACTGAAGCCAGTGATCCAGGAATCTTTCCTGATACCTCTCTTTCCCCCTCAACCCTGTCTCAATCAATTACCAAATCCTGTTGATCTTACCTCCTAAAAAAGTTCTCACCTATCTGCTCTTCTTCATATCCATTGCTACTTCCAAAGTCAGAGCCTCCATCGTACTCAAATACTGCCTTCATAGTATTTACCTCGTGCTGTAACTAAATATTTGTATGATTTTTTTTGTTAATTAAAATTTCACTAATTGAAATCAATTACAAAATAGTATGATGGCAAAGATCATGTCTGTTTTGCTTGCCATTACTTTTCATTGCCTGCTATAGTACCTGGAACAGAGGAAGGAATAAGTAAAGAAATGGCCTAACTGGAGGAGAGGGCTCACGATAAAGAAGAGGAGGAAAGGAAGGCAGGATTAAGCCAGAATTTGAAGGGCCTGGACCTCTAAAAAAGGATCCCTGGTGGTGCAGTGGTTAAGTGCTTACCTGTTAATCAAAAGGTCAGCAGTTCAAACCCACTAGCCACTCCTCGGGAGAAAGATGTGGCAGTCTGCTTCCATAAAGATTTACATCCTTGGAAACCCTATGGGGCATTCTACTCTGTCTTATAGGGTTCCTATGAGTTGGAATCAACTTAACAGCAACAGGTTTGGCTTTTTGGTTGGACCTCTAAGACAAGAAGCCTGGGATTGTTCAAATTAGGCAACATGGCCTGAAACTGTGTCCCTCTGAAGAAATAACAAGAAGGGGGAAAAGTGCTAGCTTATTTGATGCAATATTTGTATTTTCTATTTCTATAGATTTTAAAAAAAGGTTAGCAAGACACATGTAAAACTTTATTTCCATTAGAGATAAAGAAATAATATATAAAAGAAGAAATATTACAAAATTTATAAGAATCTCAGGTAGAAGTATGTCCACTCCTGCCTCTGCCCTCACCTTGCTCTGTCTCAGCAGCACACGACAATACTGATCTTGGAAATCCTCTCCACTCCTGGCTTCCATGTGGCTACCTTCTCACAGTTTTCCTCTTGTTCATTCCTTGGCTGCTTCTCCTCAGCTTCTGATGTTGGCTCTTGCCCTTCTACCTGATCTCTAGATGCTGGAGGGCCTCAAGGTTTAGATTAGGGTCCATTCTCTTTCTCTATCCATATAAGTGATCCTATTCAGCTTCAAATACCGTATATAGACTGCTTTCTCCCTGAGCTCCAGACCATCTGACATCTAAACTGGATGCCAACTAGGCATCTTGAAATGGAATATACCCAAAACTGAACACACCCTGTTCTTCCCTCAGAATTCCTCATTTCACCAGTAACACTACAATCTACCATATTATTAAAGCCAAATTCTGGGAGTCATCTTTGCTTCTTCCCTTTCTTCTTGCTCCTTAAATGTAATCTATCACCAACTTCTATGTATTCAATCCTCTAAAATATGCCTCAGATCTGTCCACTTCTATCTACATGGCCACAACCCTATCTAAGTAATCTCTCACCTACACCTCTACAATAGTCTTTTTAGCTGTCCCCTGTTTCCATTCCAGCTGTTTTCCAAACCATTCCTCATAGAGCAACCATAGTAATTTTTAAAACCATCGATCAGGTCATGTAATTTCCCTGCTTAAGATCATTTGATGTCTTTCCTATTACTCAGAGGATAACATCTAAGCTCCTTACCGTAGAACATAAGGAATCCCACATGATCCGGCTCTACCCGCCACTCTCTTCCTCTTTAAGATCAAGCCAGGGAGGTCATGTGTCCTTTGAATACACCAAGCCCTTTCTTCCTTCTTCTTCTTCTGCTGCTGCTGTGTCCTGCTGAGTTGATTCTGACTTACAGTGACCCTATAGGACAGAGTAGAACTGCCCTGCAGGGTTTTCAAGGAGTGGCTGGTAGATACGAACTGCCTACCTTTTGGTTAGCAGCCTGAGCTCTTAACCACTTAGCCACCAGGGCTCCACTTCTTCCTTTTAGGCCTTTAAATTCTATTCCTTCAGCTTGGAATATTATTCCTCCAGTTCCTCATTTTCTCCTCTTCCTTCTCAGAGAGGAGTTCCTGACGCATACATGCTTGGCTGCTAACAGAAAGACTGGCAGTTCAAGGCCACCCAGAAGTGCCTTGGAAGAAAGACATGACAATCTACTTTCAAAAATTCCATCATTGAAAACTCTATTAGGCACAGTTCTACTCTGACACACACAGGGTCAACATGAGTCAGAGCTGACTCAACAGGAACCGGTTTTCTCTCCTCACAGAAGCCTTTCCCAGCTACCCCGTCTATAGTACGCTCTACCACTAACTCTCTCACATCTCTGTTTGCTTCATTGCACTTAATGCTATCTGTAATTATCTTGTTTGGATGTATAGCTGTTTATTATCTGTCTCCTCCACCAGAATATAACCTCCATGAGGGACAAGATCCTGTCTCTCTTGTTAATCATTATATTCCAATGCCTAATATAGTACCTGGCACACAGTGGTATTGTTTAAAATATCTGTTAAATAAACAAAAAAGTAGTTCTATTTCACAAATAAAACCTTTCCTCCTTAAGAAGTCTAAATGTGTTAATTATACACTTAATATTGTTCCCTGGGCCAAAAGATGAATTGTTTACAGATGCTATTTAGCTTCATTTCAAATTAATATTTAAGAGGCCACAGTATATGAATTTAACTGGTACAGTCTGTAAGTCTGGAGGGGGGAAAAGGGAAGACTGTTAATATAATAGCATGAAGGGCTTGTAGAGTCAGGGGGAATTACTGAAATGGGAGAACTGAACTAAGTTTAGAAATGGGAAGGGGACATGCAAAAGAAAAGGTAAGAGGTTCAGTGAGATGAATAAATGAAGCTACAAGGTCCCTGAGGAAACAGGGAAATAGGGGAGGATAAAACTCATCCATCAACTGTGTTGTGGATACTCATTATATGGAAGGCATTAAGCTGGGTATTTGGTAGTGAATAACAGACATGGTTCCTCCCTCATGAAACTTAAAGGATGTTGTTATTGTTGTCAAGTCAGCTCCGACTCATGGCGACCCCATGTACAACAGAACTATACATTGCCAGGTCCTACACTATCTTCACAATCATTGGTATACTCAAGTCCATTGTTGTGGCCATTGTGTATTTTGAGTGCCTTCCAACCTAGGGGGCTCATCCTCCAGCACTATACTGAACAATATTCTGTTGTGATCCATAGGGTTTTCACTGGATAGATTTCATTAGTAGATCTTCCTAGTTTGTCTTAGTGTGGAAGTGTCACTGAAACCTATCTACCATGGGTGACTCTGCTTGTATATGAAATACTAGTGTCATAGCTTCCAGCATTATAGCAACACGCAAGCCACCACAGTCTGACAAACTGACAGACAGGTAGTGGCACAGGATAGTGGGTAAATATTAAATAAATCCACAAAGGGACATATAATATGAACATTTGAATATGCTATGAAGAAAAAGTCCAAAAAGCTATGAGAGAGAAGAACAAAAGGAACTTTTAGATTGAGGGTCATGGAAAACCTTTTACAGGAAAGTTACCTAGTAAGTTGAGACCTGAAGGAGGAATATAATTTAGCTGGTAAGAATGTGTGTGTACAGGGGAATGTTTGGGGATGGATAGAGGATAGTATTCAAGGCAAAAGGAACAGCATATGTAAAGACCAGAAGCAGGAAAAAGTTGATGAGTAGAACTGAAGGAATATCTGTGTGGCTAAAGTAGAGTGGACAAGAGGAATTGCCCAGGAGTTGCTGTTGGAGAAGTGAATGGGGGTGGGGGTGGGGGGGAGGGAGAAGAACCCTGTAGGCCTAGCTAGCAAGTCTGAGTTTGATTCTAAGACCAAGTATGTCTTCTGAGAAAGAACAGAAAGACAAAAGATGAATAAAGTTACACAGCAATGTTGAAACAAACAAATGGGAACTGGAATTTGCTTTGGATACTGTTGATTTTCATGGTACAGTAGAAGTGAGGCCTTCCACAGAGTTTGGGGGAGGAGAAAGAGGTGGGGTTTGTGCAAAATGACAAGGATTAGCTTCTGTTGGGAATAAGAGAGAAAATCAATCAAAAACAAATAAATGGAACTCTGATTGCCAGAGGCAGACCCAGGTGAAGTCACACAACATGAAAGGAGGCAGAAGCAGGGACAGAAGAAAGGTCAGTTTTATGATCAATTTTAGCAACAATTGCCAGTTCCAGAGGAGGTCTAAGAAAAGCCAAAAGTTTATTCAGGGCCGGGAAGTGACAAGGGACCTAGGGTAGAAACCCATGAGGTTCCACAGAGCAAAGCAAAAAGGGCTGGCGGAGGGGCAGATGGAGGTGGAGTGGGAGTGTTAGGAGGTGGGATGAGGGGGAGAAGAAGACCAAATTATAAAGAACTGAGAAAGGGGAGATGATGTTCTGGTAAACGATTTAATTCAAATCAATTTGTTCAGCATCTTCTATGTTCAAATTGTATTAACTTCGAGGGATGGGGAAATGAATGGCAAAGTCTCTGTCCTCAGGGATGTTAGTCTATTAAGTTGATGTCAACAGACAGTAGACATCTAATAATGGTTGATGATGTAACACAAAAACAAGAAGAAACTCAAAATAAAGATAGGGTGAAAATAATATGAAAAAAATTCTACGGTGCAAATGTTTTCAATGATCATTATAAATATTTTATCCAATTTATATATTAGGAAAACTTCTCAAGAAGTGCTTTGGCTCCTTTTCTGAAAATTGAAAGACATTCTTAGCTCAGAAAACTTTAAAACTGTAGTACCCAAATAATACTAGTAGCAATAAACTAAACTATAAAATTATATCACCAGAGTTATTTTAACTAGTCACACAAGGAATTTATTAAACAGATATAGCATCCTCCCATTTCACTAAGTGAAGGAAAAGAGAATGAGGCTTTAGTCAAAAGAAAGAGGCAGGCACAATGGTTTACAGCTGTCACTCTTTCCTCTTACCCTGATTTATGTTTGTGCATTGCACTTTTCACTGTCTGAAATTGTTTCCCTGTTTATTAACTGCCCCATGCCAGAATGTAAGCCCTATGAGGCCAGGGGTTGTGTTTGTCTAGTTCACCACTGTGCCTCCCAGTACCTAGAACACTGCCTGGAACATAGTAAAAGCACTTAACGAAACTCACCTTGGAGTCTCACTGTTGGCTTTCTATATGATGTATTTTCAATGAAAATAGTATATAAAGTGTATAATTTATAGCTAAATGGTTTTCCATGAATCAACATGGTAAGTTTAAAAAATTATCATAGCTTGGTGCTTTATACAATTTTGAAAGGAAAATCTTTTTATCTCTTAAAAGACAGGTTAAAACATCAGGTAATTTATTTGTACAAGTACACAGTCACGTACACTGATTAAATGCTCCATTTACAAGGCGTGCTGCATCTGATTTTATTTTGTTCACTGACACCCAGCCAGACTTCTACACCTGCACCCTTAATATCTGCCACTGCATTTGCTCATAACCTGAACGCCAGTAAGCCGGAGCCTTGCACCCTTGCCGTACTACTCAGCAGTACAATGCACTTGCTGCTTATTTTATGGTTGCAGTCACTCCAAGCCTACTTTTGTCAAATGCCAAAAATACCTTACAGCAATCAACATGCAAACACCTGTACTAAATATAAACAAACCTATCATTATTAGCATAAACAAGGGCTTCTGAAAGCTACATAGTAACATCACATTATTTTTGGGTAACATTTTCCACATGACACTGGAGTATGGCTCAGGAAGCAGACTTGAAAGGAATACAAAAATGTGTAGCTAACTGAAACATTTATTTTAAAACAAAAAATAAAGACATTTAAAAAATGAAAACCTAAATTAAAAAAAAAAACAAAAGAGAGATTTGAGACAAACTGTACAATGGAATATATGTTAGATGTTTACTTTTTAAAAATCAGGTATCTATATACTATGGGTGCCACCAAAAATAAGAGAATAGTTTTTCATTTTACTTTTTAAATGTAAAATATCTGCACTACATACACATAAATCAGAAGAGTCTGGCTATTGAAACAATTTATTTGAATAAACCCACTAGAAATGGTTTGAGAAAAGTTTAGTGTGAAAAGATTTTTTTTAAAAAGTTGGTGACATGGACCTGGCTTCATTCAGCAATGGCAGTTCAGACTGGCAGAACGTCATCCTTTCTTGCTGTGGCTGCACAGTGTCACAAGTAGAGCTTCATTCCCATTTTAGGCCAGTTGTACTGGCAAGAACTTCATATAACTAAGCCATATGAATTTGGGCCAAATGGCTGTGTCTGTCCAGTCTATATGTGGGTACTCTCATGCATAGATTTAAATTTTTTAATGAAAATAATGTGATGTAAAATAAAGTTTAATGACTTTCTCATGTAAGTTACCTGATTGATGAATGAAGCACCTTTTAAGTAATTACTTTATCCTGGCACCCTAAAATCTAAAGAAAAAGTGAAAAAATAAATACAACTTACAAAATATTCATGAATTTACACTGAATGCAGAGAAATGTATCATTCATCTTATGGTTGAAGATCTAATTCCTCAGAGAGAGACAGAGCAGACATTGGGAGTAAAAGTTGATGGAAGAAAACAACTTTCTACAAGTTTCTACAAGCTTGAGGTGAATCCGTAAAACTTAGTATCGAAAATCTATCTCCATTGAGATAGTAGAAGTTGGGGGCAAAAGTTGAAGAGAAGAAAACTGGGGAAAAAATTATTACGTGCTTGTGGTGAACCAATAAAGAATTCTTCATAATGTGTTTTTATAGCCAACAACTACTGGAATAAATACCATTTTTTTTCATACTTGTATTTGAAGACAAAACAGTCCCAAATGTCAACAGAATATGTGAGAAAAGTTATTTTTTGATATGATACAAAGCCTCAGAGATACATACCTTCCTGAGGGATGCTCCAGAGTTACTGAGATACTTTCTTTTGACAAACTTATACAATTGTTAAGATACTGAAAACTACACAGAGTTAGGGCTTCCATAAGAGAACAGTAAAAAAATGAAGAAAAGCTCATATCCATAGCTGGGTGAGGGTAAAAATGGGCATTTTACAGATTTGTCCATATGACATGATTAAAGAAACAGACATATTGATGCCTTTTAAAAGTCGTTTAACTTCGGCCCCTGCTTTAAGGTGGGGTTTTTCCCAAATATCTTTAGACTGCTGAGTATCCACATTATTTAAACATCTGCAGGGAAGGAAATTCCTCAAACTCCCCTGGTATACTATTCCAGTTTTAACAATCCTATTTCCAAGAAGCTGGTCTTTGGTCATCACATTGTAATTAGTTACCAGCCAGCTTGTCTATCAACAAGTATTTGCTAAGTACACACAAGGAGAATGTTATTCTACTAGGTCTTTGATGGTAGACCTTCCCCTATGGTTGTTCCTAACTGCTTCTCCTGTCAAATCCAACTCTAATCCTAGATTCAAATATTCTTCCCCGCTAAATCTACCACCAATCTTCCATTCTTTTTATTATGGACTCCCTATAAAGTCCTAAAGAATCTATATCCTATTAATAACTGAATGCTTCCTTTACTTACAGGATACAATTTGAGTTTCAAAACAATTTTGAAATAATCAGTTGTTTCAAAAAACAAGGGGTGTTATCTAAACTTTTCAAGTGAGGAAACTATGGCTCCAAAAGAATAAATAGTTAACAATTAAAAAATGGCTAAGCTGGTCCTTCCCACATTGGCTATTGAAAATCAACTTTAAATTTACCACTTCACTATCCATCCCTTCTTGCTCTCTCACAGATTATTATAAAATTTTACTTTTCTAAAACTCATGCAGCTGGACTTCACTAAACTTTCCTTTTTTCACTTCCACATATCCCCAATTTATATCTGTGTTCTCACTTTTTCTCTTCTCAAATGCTAACTCTCTTCAGCTCACCTATATTCTAGATTTCTCCTTCTGCTTCTTTAAAGCTTCTGATTTAGCATGAACATTGCCATCACTCCCTGACCTTCAAATATGTCTCAGTATCTTTTGGTAAAAGAGAATAAAAAGAAAATACACACACACATACCCTGACAATGTCTTACTTTTCCTTCTATCTGCTTTCTTATCTAGTTTCTTTCAGTTAGAGGATAGATTCTTCCATGACTTCCCGCTGTCCTTGATAGTACTGACACTACCTCTCCTTTGAATTCCTTGAAATTCACTCTTCCCTGTAGAGCACTCTTGTCCCCAATCCATAGCTCTGCAGCTAAGCCCCAAATTCTGTACTCCCTTCCCTATGCCTTTATTCCCTCAGGGGTTCAACCAATTGCAGGACTTAAATGATGCCCCCTAAGCTGAGGATATTAAAATTTACATTTCCAGCTTCAGTCATTCCCACAAGCTAAAATTCCTTTCATCCAGTTGTTGACACATATCTCTTCTTAAATGCAACTTCATCATAGCAAGCTCACTGTGTTTGAAAGGAAACACATTATCCATACCAAACAAAATTTCCTTACCAACTTTAAGCATTTCCATCAGTGGAAACTAAAACTTGGATGGACTCACGTGTATTTTTCCTTATTTTTCATACTTCCTCCATATTGCATACCACCATCAGATTTCTATTTCTAAAACACTATTTTTATAAGTCACTTTAAGCTCACGGTCATCTTAATAGTCTGAATAGGAGATAAGGGTGTTAAGTAAGGTAATAGCAATGTGGACACTGAAAAGAGAGATTCGGAGGTGCCACCATCTGATTTTACTGGCTGACTGAACACGGGGAGTGAAAGAAAAAGGGTCAAGGGTGTTTCTGAGGCCCCTGGCCTGGGCATCAGGTAACGTCATCCACTAAGGTCAGACAGTAGGAGATAAATTCCACTCAGCTGCGTGGAATTGGAGAGGCTTATGGGATATTGGTGAAGACATGTCCAGAAGGCAATTTTGTATATTTGAATCTGAAGTCTGAGAGGCCAGACAGAAAGGTACAATCTGAAAAGTACATGGAGGTCAGGTGGTAAATTGGATAAGACTGTCCAGAAGAACATGAAGATGGAACACACGTAGTCAAGAAATAGGAACAGGAACAAGAAGCCACAAAGCAGACTGGAAAAGACAAGCCTGAGACGGGCAGGAGCATGTTCCAGCAGTAAAAGAAGGGCCCAGGGATGAGAATGTCCTATGAAGGGAATGGTCTCATTATAAAATGCTACAAAGTGGTCAGGTGAGTTATACATATAATGTTTGCTAGATTTAGCAATTATGAAGTCCTTTGTTATAAGGTAAAAAATTAAATTAAATTAAAAAATTACTCAGAGATCAGTAACTCCGTGATTTAGCCTGTTATCCATAAGGAGATGGGAAGGAGACAAAATCCATAAACATGCTGTACACATTTATGCAAAGAGTTCTGTGAAGGGTTTGAGTTAGTTTATCAGAAATGAAATGCAAAAAAGTCCCACAAACACGTGGTCATTGGCTGTTAATAACTCACCTCCTTTCCAGAAAAAGAAAAGTCATTCATTTTCCTGATTTATGAAATTGGCCTTTGTTTTGTCGTTACCATAATTTCTGACAGAATTATAGTGGCTTTCTTGTTGGTATTTTTTAGTCACAGTTCCATTTTACAAAAGTTATATATGTTATTTGTGGAAAATGTGCAAAATATATGGAAGAGAAAAAGTAGGAGCAGACTCAGACATCACCTGTAGTTCCACTACTCAGCTATAAATACCATTAATTCAATACTTTGATTTATATCCTTGTGGACCAGATTTTGATAAGTATATAGCTGAAGCTCAGTCATTTCCTTTATGTTTTCTGTCTTTGCTGACTTGCTTAGAAAGGTCTATCCTACTTTTACATGTATGTATTCACTTTTATTTCCACTTGTGTTTGTCATTTCCTTTTTTTTTTTTTTTTTTTACATTTAAACCTCTTATCCATCTGAAAAATATTGAGACATATGGTATGAGCTAGGTAATCGAACTATTTTTTCCCCCAGATGATTGGCCAGTTCCCAGCACCACTTTTTAACTAATACATTTTGTCCTCTCCCCATTGCTTTGAAATGCCACATTAGCACATGAGGTCAGAGTTAGGGTTAGCACATTCTATCTAAATCTTTACATACAAAATGGGGATGGGGGTTCCCCCACTTATAGACGTTTTAATTCCCAGTTGCTGTGGTCATGAAATTTTATAAAAAGCAAAAGTCATAACACAAAGATATTTGTTCATAAGCTAATCGACCATATATAAAATTAGTCTCTACTCAAATATCATTCCTCATTTAATTACTCCCTGCCGGCTATCAACTTCTTTATTGGTTAATTTCTCACTGACCGTTGGAAATTGTTGCAAATACAGTGTAAATTGGCCACAGTGGGTAACTACAACTCTTACAAGTCATGCAAGATTTAATCCAGTTGCAGTGTTATTGGAGAACCACTCCTGTCACATGCTGGGCCAGTGACAAGTGAAAATCTGCCAATCAGTCTAGTCAACAATGAAGAGAAGAAAACTGACAAGAATGATGACATTATAGATGTTTCTGAAGAATACGATTTGAATATCAAAGGATTAGGAGAGGCCCTTTATAAATCGGATAGTGCCTTGGAATATTTTTTCCTAAAAAGGACCTCTTTGTAAAGGGCAAATCTGAGTGTGCATCAAGCCAAAAACAAAACAAAAAAAACACTCAATACTTGTTTGTTGTCTCCAAGAATTAGCATATAATTGCAGGCATAACCTAAATTTTAACAAATGTATAATAAATGTACTATTGATTTTAATTTTACTTATTTTTCAAGCAAACTTTTTGTTTTCCTACTATCTACAATAAAATGTTGGTCCCCATTTTGAGTAGTCCTTTTCTGATACAAATTATCTTCAAGCCTTCCATATTTTAATCAATACTGAACTTTCTATTTTGGTGTGTCAATCTCTCTTTTTATAATTGTAACATTGTCATTTTATTGTTACTTTATAATAAATGTTCTGAAAAGGCAAATTTTACATCTTTTAAAAAATTTTCCTGTCTGATCTTATGTCTCTCTTATAATTGAATTCTAGAATCCTTTTGTCAACTTCTCCCAAATACCTTTGGGATTATTACTTTTTTATTTATTATTATTATTATTAATAAAACCTCACATTTATTGAGAATTTGCTATGGGCCAGGCATTTGCTATGCATTTCACATGTACTATTTAATTTCTTCAACAACTCTATGGTAAACTACCATTATTATTCCTACTTTATAAATTAAGAAAATCAAGAAGTTGAGAAACTAAGAAACTTGCTTTTTATCATGTAACTGATAAAGGGTCAAGCTAGCTCTGGAACCCATGTATTTCTGACGTCAAAGTCCACTTTATAATAGCATTTTCCCATTTTGGAATTTACTTCTTTTTATTAATCTATAGGCATAGTGTTGTATTCTTTATAGGAAAAACAGGTTCAGTAGATATTTAGTAATTTTTCCTGAAGCTTTTTTCATACTGAATTAGTCTAAATTCCTTAAGGCTTCAAACTTATAAAAATTCAAAGTGTCAAACCAATAGGTAAATTAAACTGACAATACGAAAGTAAGTGTCAAATGTCTTATCAAGCATATAAGTGAGAACTCAGAGAAATAAATTTAAATTTTGTTGAAATGGATGATTTGGAAGTATCCTTAAAATAACATCAAACCCTTAAGACAAAAAGGTCTTTAACTCAAGCTTAAAACACTAAAAAAGTGAGAATTTTAAATATAGTTCCCCAAAAAGACAAAATAGATACTTTACTCAGATTTATATTCTGTATTTTTTCCTATTCACTTAACGTAAAGATAATTATTATATAAATAATAATTCGTGGGTGTCCCATACCACATGGCAAATTAAATTTTCTAATCCATAGCCACAAAAAGGTTCATCTTATTTACCAAACTCTCTTTGCTTTGGAAAGCCTGGCAGCATAGTGGTTAAGAGCTACAGCTGCTAAATAAAAGATCAGCAGTTTGAATCCACCAGGTGCTCCTTGGAAACTCTATGGGGCAGTTCTACTCTGTCCTATAGGGTTGCTGTGAGTCAGAATCAACACAACAGGCTTGGGCTCTTTGCTTTCTCTCTCTCTCTCTCTTTTTTTATCTCCCCCCACCCCCTAGCTTCATTTTGGCCCACAAATCAGGCAGTCAAAGAAAATACAGTTGAAGGTATGATCCATGATGATTTCTGACTCACTGGATCACATTAAGAGAATATTCACTTAAGGCACTTGATCATCCTGAATTGTCTTTATGCCCTTAGGCTCCAGGATTTCTGTTCAACCAACCTGTCCTGCCTGCCCTGCTGTGGGGCCCACATCATTTGTTCTCCAAGCTTCCATCTGATAGGGCATCACTAACCCATACCACTTCTTGGTGGGTGTTATGGATTGAATTGTGTCTCCCAAAAGAGATATGCTTGAAGTCTCAACCCCTAGCACCTGTGAATGTGACCTTGTTTGGAAATAAGGTCTTTGAAGACAGTTATCAGTTAAGTTAACATGGGATTCTGCTGGAGCAGTGTGGGTCCGAATCCAGTATGAGAAGTGTCCTTATAAAAGAAGAAAAGAGACACAGAGATACACAGAGGTAAGATGGGTATGTGAAGATGAAGGCAGAGATTTGGAATGATGCATCTACAAGCCAAGGATTGCCAAGAATTGCTGGCGGACACCAGAAGCTAGGAGAGAGACACAGAACAGATTCAACCTCAGAGCCCTCAGAAGACACCCTGATTTTGGACTCCTAGCCTCCGAAACTGTGAGACAATTAATTTCTCTTCGTATAAGCCACCCAACTGGTGGTATTTTGTTACAGCAGCCCTCAAAAAAAACCCATTGCTGTTGAGTCAATTCTGACTCATAGCAAGGCAAAGCATGACCTGAATGAGATGAAGTAAAAGAAAACAAAAAACCATAAGGAGGTGAAAAAGCTACACTTTCCACAAGCTTAAAATTATTAGTCTCCAAATACCATGAGTTAGGCTGTCTGTGTTTTAAGTTTTGCATTTGTGCTTAAGAGATTCAAAACTTAGCTATAATTGTTGTTGTTAGTTGCTGTTGAGTTGGTTCCAAGTCATGGCGATTCCAAGTATATCAGAAAGAGCTGCGCTCCACAGAGTTTTTAAGGCTGTGACCTTTAGGAAGTAGATTTCCAGGCCTGTCTACTAAGGCACCTCCGGGTGGTTCAAACGGCCAACTTTTCGGCTAGTAGTCAAGGGTTTAACTGTTTGTGCCACCCAAGGACTCCTTAGCCATAATTAAACCCACTGTCGGCAAGTTGATTCTGACTGATGGTGACCCTACAGGACACAGAAGAACTGCCCCGTAGGGTTTCCAAGGAGCAGCTGGTGGATTCGAACTGCCAACCTTTTAATCAGCAGCCAAGCTATTAACCACTGCGCCACCAGGGCTCCAGTCATATTTAGAGCCATTGAAATATTGTCCTAGACACTGAGGTCATAAAACGAAGCCCCAGCAATCTAAGGCAAGTCTCTCAGCCCCAAGTACCTGCAAGGACAAAGCAGGTAACATCTGCATATGAGAAAGCAATGTAGAACACGAAAGGTATTCACATTCAAATGTGTTAAAAATAACACCCTGGTGGCCCTCTATGGCTCTCACTGTAAGGACAGAATGCATACAGTTGAGATGAGAAGAAGATATTTAATGAATGTGGATCCCTTACAAGCAACATTCCCCAGCAGAAAGATGTGAACACCAGAGTTGCAGATAACAGAAACGCAAGTTTGATGGCTCTGGAATAAGAAGAATTCACCTGAAAAGGTTAGGCTAAAGCCTAATAAAGTCTGGAGGTTGCTAAAGGCAAGTAGGGGAAATGTTAGGCAAAGAAGCCCATAAGGTAATTCCCAGTGGGAAAAATTTTCAGTCTCTGGACACCAGAGAGGATGTTGTCATCGTGGCCTTTACTAGAGCAAAGAAAGGACACATCCAAGGTACTAGGCTCATAAAGTCACGAGGCTAGGAAAGACGAAGGGGTTTTTATTCTGAGATGTTTATCCATCTGCAATTTAATAGGGAACATGGCAAAATTACACACGCTCCTGCCTTTTAATATCAACCACTAAGTCACTTCACCTTCCTAGGCCTTAGTTACCTCAGCTGTTATATGAGGGCAGTTAACCAGATGATTTCTAAGTTCCTGTCCAGTTCTTTAAAAAAGATCATGTCTGTGAAAAACGCTTCTATGCTTATATGTTCAGTAATCCACTCCTTTCTAATATGCCACTTTATCTTCACATATTCTGAGTAAACTATTATAGCTACACTAACATAAATTGCACAATTACTTGTTTGAAGCAGAAATAACTCACAGTATTTCCAATTATCTCTGTGATAATGCTATTAAGTAATTTATATAGCTACCAAAAATTAAGTACAACATAAATAGGAGATAAATCTTTAAGATATTCCTCATAGCAAAAAAGAGACACTGCATGAAGCTATTTCTGCTCTTCTCCTCCCACACTGTTAGACCAATTTCAGTGAAAAGATGGCCAGATCAAGAATAGCTTCCATAGGAGGAGGATCTGGCTAGAAATGTATTTGGACCATTGTGGTCTGTATGGTCTAGCGGGAAGCACAGTGGAAGATTTGGATTCTAGACCTAACCCTTCCTGTAACCATATAAGAAATTTATTTAGCTTTTTCTCCCTCCGTTTTCTATTTGTAAAAAGTGATAATTCTACATGTCTCTTTGTGCCTCAAAATGTGCTATGTACAGAAAGAGATAAAGTATGTGAAGCATTTGAGTTCTAGGGAGGAAAAGTGTTACAGGCAATAATTGAGCACTTTAATGATTAAGAACACTGATTTAACACACGCACACACGCGCACGCACACACGCACACACACACACAGAGTCATGGTTAGATCAGGGCAAGGGAGAGGGAGAGTCACTCGACCACAGAGTCTGAGAGTCTTCAGTAAGTAAAAGCAAGAGCTTATGGCTGACAGTGGACACAAATACACACAGCTTCAATCTCCCCAGTGGAATGAATTCAACTATCAAGGAAATGAGAGGCACAACCCTTGCTTATAGACTCCTGGTTTGTGAACACATTTTCCTTCCTTCTTCTTTCATTCCTTTCTTCCTCTGACCCCTCCTTCCACACATTTGAAAGATTTGCACTGAGGGCTAAAATGTTCCATATCCTAGATACGGGCACAGCCCTCAAGTTGCTCATAAACCTACTTATTTTAACAAATGACTAAAGTTCCATATCAATAAATGTGACTAAAGGGATATCTGTTGCCTCTAGGTGTCCAAGTCTTTGCTCATAGCATTGCCGCTGGACTTCTAATGGCTGTTCCCAAAGAGGCTCAGGCAGGGACCTGGGCTGTTGAAGCCTGAATTGACAGAGGTACCTGCCAATCAGTGAGCCAATGCCATCTGTTTTTAAATTTCCTTTTTTACATATTTGTCCTCCTTCCTCAAGTACCCCTTGTCTTTCCCATTGGCAGGCAGGGAGGGAGAGCCATATGCTGAGTGCTAATTATAATGAATATTTGTCATTTACTCCCTTATTAATCCTAAATATTTAGTTCTAGGAAAATAATCCTATAACAATGAACAGAATAGGAAGAAGAGGCCATAGGACCAGTTAGGAGGACATTACAAGGGTAAGATTTAGAAGGCCTAAATAAAGTCAAACCATGTCAGGACTGTTTCTATTCTGAAATGCCAAATTAGAAATAGCCTTTGGGAATGAGAATTGTGTTCTATCTATGTATAATTACAGTAAAAAGATAATTCAAATCATGTTGTTGCTGTTTGGTGCCATCGAGTTGGTTCCAACTCATAGTGACCCTACGTACAACAGAACGAAAAACTGCCTGGTTCTGTGGCATCCTCACAATCATTGTTATGCTTGAGCCCATTGTTGCAGCCATAGAATACAGAATCACAGGACATAGAATCCCATGACCTCCAAGCCAGCTATTTTCTCACCCCCAAATTTAGAGGCTGAATTATACACATATCCATAACAATGGTAATAATTATAGCTTCAATTTTTGAAGTTGTCTCTGTTTCAAGCATTGGGCTAGGTGCTTTACAGCAGCAAGGTTAGGCAATTATTATCTCACTTTCTAAAGGAAGAAACAAGTCTCTGGAAAGTTATGTAACACACAGGGTCACATAAGCGCTAAGTGATTGAGGCAGGGTCAAAGCCTGGTCCGTCTGACTCCAGAGCCTGTGCTTATTGCATTATGCTACGCTGTCTCCATGTTTATCTTTTTAAGATTTCGCTTGCATTCCTTTTTACTTCTAGGAATGCTGAGCAAGGGAAAAAGGAAGCAACAGCAGGAGCAACAGCATGTGGGACGCACAAAAGGCATGTGAGAAGGAAGAAGAGAAAACCACACCACTTCCCACACTAGGGGCCTTGCTTTAGGAGGAAATAGCTGCCACAGCTGGGTCATTTAATACAATAATTTCCTTTATGCTCCTTGCTGCTGCCATAAAGAGAGAGGCTGGGAAGAGGGAAGTGGGGCTTGGGGCTGCCCCCTCTAAGAGGCCCAAGTACAGCATGACTGCTCAGCCCCTCCAACCAAGGGGTGAGCTGACCTGGATACCCATGGCCATCATGGACAGTCCATGGAGGGCAAGCTGGATATCGCACACCCTGGTCCATGGGTGCCTCAGCCCTGAGCCTTCACACATCTCCTGTCCCCCAGTCTTTTCCTTTATCTCTTTCCCCTTATTCTGATGACCACAGTCCAAGCAAACAGGGGAAGGGAGGGGACTGATCTGGATTACATTTGCTGCTTGTAGTATGAAATACGGTAGCGTGAGATCGCATTTAGTAAAACTTTTCCTTAAAAATTGTTTTATTCTCTAATCCACTTTTTATTGGTTAGAAGCAAAACAAAATGGATCATATATTTAAAAGCAGAGGGAAGAAAAAAGACATACCATTCGAGAAATGTCTAGTAAGCAAATACCCCAGGAATATTTATCTAAGTGGTTACCCTGGGATATCTGAGGGAAAACGTGAAAGCAATTTTCTTGGCTATCATCACGTTAATATGAAATTTAAACTCCAAATACAACCACAGGCACATTCCTTTAACTTGGGGAAAGCACAATTGTACTTACCTGGCATGACCATGGTCTGTGGGGCGGCGGCATCGGTACTTAAGCACAGGCGTCCACCTTTGGCCAGTCT
Source organism: Trichechus manatus latirostris (assembly GCF_000243295.1). NCBI lineage: Eukaryota > Metazoa > Chordata > Mammalia > Sirenia > Trichechidae > Trichechus > Trichechus manatus. The sequence continues at coordinate 4,891,526 of NW_004444073.1, forward strand.
ATCGCAGAGCAAGGTGATATGTTTCTTCAGGCGGCTTGTGTCTTTGGGCATGTTCAGTTGGCTGCTGAGGTTCAAAGCCTGCTCCTTTGAACTCTTCGACAGGCAGGTCTTCAATAGGTGGGAAATAGCAGCATCCACTGTTTCTTCCCAGCCCTGGATGCAAAAGCCAATTTTGAATTTAGGCAAAAATGACAATAAAAAGAGTGGGCCCTTTACTGTTAACCGAGTTATACAGATTCTGAGTGTTTATGCTTAGGTATTGGGAAGTTGTTGAGAGTTTGGTATCTGGAATATTCCAGAGCAGCCTGGTTTTGAATTTTAGGTCTGTCAACTGTTTGACCTTGAGCAAGTTACTTAATTCCTCTAAGCGTCATCCTCATCTACAAATGAGGATGCTAACAGTCTATACCTCCAAGGGTTCAGGTGCTTAAATGAGAGGATATCTGAAAAGTGTTCAGCCCTGTGGCAGGCATAGAATAATTAGCAACATTAATAATAATCTCAAGTGTGGGTATATCTGATGATCTGGCAGGTGAAGCTGCTAGTATGGTAGTTTGTTTTGCCATATTTTTCTGCTGAAGGAGAACTGGCCAGGACAGAGACGACCTTTGGATACTTTTGGGGGAAACTAGATTATAGACAAAGTCCTGGTGTCTCTCAGCTACTGTTCCCACAGTCTGATCCCTTGGGGGTTGCAGGAAGAGGCTGAAGGAACTTATTTTAAAAGAGATTTTGTGAGACACAAAGGCCTACCTAGTCCTGCTTCATTGACCAGGTGACAAAAAGGGACACAAAGTGAGGAAGTAGATCATTTACTCAACCTCTGTCAAGAAGTGTGGATGTGCTGTGTGAGGACCTCAAGAAGTGCACTATCTGTCTGGAACCATCAAGGAACAAATCTGGGAACATGAATGCTCAGTGGGGACCTCAGCATTATTACGAAGGGCATCAGCACCAGCAGGACTGGCATGGGAGGCACCATCATCAGGTGGGTTCAGATACCAATGGGATCACCACCAAAAACACTAGCACAAGTAGGGAGGGGTGGAAGAACAGGAGGGGTCAGCTTATGAGCTTCCATTAGGCATCCCCAGGGGATTGCTGACATAACGGGGTACGATTTTTATGGAGTCTAAAGGCCCTACAGCAGTACAACGGAGAAGCATTAGTGCAATCTGGATTGTTACCCTCAACATGACTCCATTTAAACACATAGACTGGTAAGACCTAGAGTGCTCTGGGCATGATAGTGAAAGTGTAATTACAAAGGAAGACATTAAATGATTTTATTCTCAAAAAATACTGCAGAGCAGCCCAACCCAGCTCAGGCATTGCCATCCCTAGGAATGACATCCACGGGCCCTCTTCAGGGCTCTTTGACTTGGTGCACCCAGATGCTCACTCTGTGCTGTTGTCTCTGTTTGCATGTCTGGCTCCCCTATCAGACTGCCTGGGGTTCTTCACACCCCAGCACTGTGCTTGGTAAACAGAGGGTGGTGAAGAGATGTCTGCTGGACAGAAAGATGGTGAGTTATAGATCAGGATCTTAAAAGCTGAGAGGACTTTGGAGATCTTTAGTCCAGTCTTATGGGATTTTCCCAGGATCCTTTATACAACCACAGCCATCTGCCTAGGCATAGCTGTCTTCAAGATCCAAAATTACTACTTTTTGAGGCAGTTCACTCCTTTTAAGGACATGGGTAACCAGCAGAAAGCTATTTCTATACTGAGACAACATCTGCCCCACTGGCCTTCATTCTACCCTCCAGAGCCATGCAGAATAAATCTAACCTCTTTTCTCCATGACAGCCCTTTGTATCTGTGAAGACCGAAATTCTGTACCCTCTTCTCCAGCATAAACATCCCCAGTTCCTCCAGCTCTTCCTTATATAAACATGGTTTCGAGTTTTCTCTCCATCCTAACCACTCTTCTTTGAATGAGCTCCAATTTTAAACACTTAAAAATTTATACAGCTAAATAGAGAACCCCAAACTGAACCCAATGCATCAGGCTGGGGCTGACAGTACAGGGCAGGACACAGCCCTGCCTCTCATTTTCTGGGAATTCGACCTGCCAGTCAGGTCTCCAGGCACCTCCACTCTCTTGGCAGCTGCACCACACTCTGGATTCAAACGAGCTTATATAAGAGCTTACAAAGGACACCAAGCCTTTTCCATAGTCACCATATTTCTCCTTTCTAGACTTAGGCAATTGATTCTTTAGGCCAAAGTGCAGACTCTCTATGTATACCCTAGAGAACTTCCCACTGATTACCGTGATTGGGTTAATCAGGATTTTTTACTTGACTGACCCATTAGAGTTGCCATCAGGCAAATCAGGAAACAAATTAATGATTTTAAAATTATCTTGAAAATCCTTTCATGAGATGTCAAAGATTGTAAAAACAGCCTCCTAGCCCAAACCACTAAAGACTAACAAACCACTGGTTACTATAAAGACATCTCTATACTACTCTAAAACATCTAAACTAGAGAAATATCTAAAACTGACTTTGTGTTTCACCAATAATGGGAAGAGAGAATTTAAGACAAAACAGTAACCCAGATCTCATCGAAGAGGATATATTTCCATATATTGCTTTTGGGCCCATTGATGAAAACCCCTGGAGTATAAAAAAGGAAGATCTTTTGTACGTAATTTGGAATTTGTGTGGTCTGTGCTCATTTCAGCATTAAAACAGTTCCTACAATTTTATAGAGTATTCATCTAAGCAAACAACTGTATTCTTAAAGTAAGTTACAGTAGCATATTAGATAATTGAAGTAAATATGGCAGTTAGTTAATACAGAGGTACAACAGAATTTCCTTTCCGTCTGCCAACTTGCAGATCAAGTAAAAAACCATGTCATGTTTTGGTATTTGGCATGGATACTTCTTTAATATAATGAGGCATGGTGCCAATACTTCAGAAAGATTGCTACTGAAATACAGAGTTATTTTTTTGGAGGGGCCGAATTGCTACATAAATTCAAATATGGTAATAAAAAGGAATGTTTATGACACAAAAGGGAAACACTGGAAACGAGAGTTTGGTTAAACAGAAATGCAATGTGATCATTCATTGATTAAATATGATCAAACAATGGTCAAAAAAACTCACCTGGTGAAATGTAAAACCAAACTCTTTGGAAATCTAGGATCTCATGTGGGAGAAGCACCTTGAAGTTAAGCTATTTCAACCACTCTTTTGGTGTTTGAGTCCATCACCTTTAGTTATAGCTCTTAAGGTGATAAATCAAATGTTCAATTTTAATGTCTAAATACATAATTATGTACACACTCACACACACACTCCACACGTACATTCCTAACCTTTATCCTCTCAAGCTAAATAGCAATTGTGCCAATAATTTTATCTCTTCTTATTGTGAGAGCGAAATAAAACCTAAATTGTGGGGAAATAATGCTAAGAAATGCCTGGGAGAAAGCTACTAAGCATGGGTTCTTCAGTGAGAAATGATTTTAGTTCTGACATCCACAGCCTCTCAAAAGTCCCTGTTCACCCATCTATGCCTTCTACAAAACAATATCAGGTGTAAAGACAGATATAGAAAGACATTGATCAGTTGATCAAAATGTATGATTTTTTCTATTTTACCTTCTTAACAGTCCTTGTCAATATTGAAATTTATCTTATTGTATTTTGGTGATTTTTTGTAGGTATTTTTTTGGTTTTGTCTTTGGCGCTTATTTTGTCTAATCTAGTAGTAATAACTGGGCTTTTTCTTTGTTCCCAAGATCTAGGTTCTATTCCATGACTTCGTTTTTGTCTTGGTTTTTCTACCTAAGCCTCTGCCTTGTCCTTGATGGACTGGGCTGTTCCCCTCAAGGACCCGGTCCTAGTGACTGTGGCTCTGCTGCCTGCTGACTGACTCCTTTGGGGCCAAGGTGCCTGCTGCATGCATCCACCAACACAACTGCATCCCAGTTCTTGGTTTCCTTTACCTGTGAGGAGGTTCCTGCCACTCCCTGCTGGTCCCAGATGCCTCTGTGTACCCAGTGTGATACCTGGCATGTCATCCCTTTAGATCCAAGCCCTGGCCTCTCCTAGTCTGCTCTTCCTTCTGACTGAATTCAACTAAGCCATGGTTTTTGCCTTCCAGAGATGGCTGTGGCTGGGTTTCTGATCTCTGCCTCACTAGTCGCCACTGGTCTGTATGCCTAAACACCAGTACCAAGCAAGTGGCTTATCAGAAACAGCAAGAAGCAGAAAGTTTGGCCAAGTTTGTACTGTTAATTGCCTAAGGTATTGAGGCAGGGAAACTCAGAGCCCAACCGTTTTAAGAGACACTTGCTCTGGTTTATCCTCGTACACTGAGTAGAAGCGGCCACACGTTGTTCTGAAATCTTCCTTGACAAGATAACCACAGAATGGCCAAAAATGTTCTCAACCAGTTTTAGCAGGTCTTCAACGCCATCTTGGCATTTTAAGTGACCTATTAGCTCATTAAGTACAAAATACATATAAGCACCCCGCCTCTGGGTGGAGGTTTAACACGCTAATGAAAGAAAATCAATCTCTTTCTCCGTCCTGGAGAATCAAACTCTTGTCTAAAGAAAATGCCTAGTCATCCCCAAGCCCTGAGTGCCTGCATGAAGGTCAGTCTTGACTATTCATGATTAATTTGCATTTCCTTGTCTGCTTGCTGTAAAAGCCCACCTCTCCAAACTGCCTCTGAGCAGTCTTGAAGGCAGCAGCTCCGATTACTCCTTTCCTTGCACAACGAAATAAAGGTGGCTTTCTTCTCTCCCACCTCGGCCTCTTGTTTATTGGCTGTAACAAGTCATGCCGAGCAGAATCTGAGGTTTCTACCCGGCAACAGTATGAACCAAAGTGACCAAAGTAAAAAACTAAACTAAAAGAGTTTGCCTAGGCCACCTGTGAATTAAAACAGCCGTGTTGAACATAGCTGCCTCTAAGCTTCTGGGTCCTACTTAACCTCATTCATCTCAACCGCCCCTTTACTCTGTCACTCTAGAAAACTCACTTAACCTCTTAGGGTACAGATGAAGTTTGCATGAAATGGGAATAACATCATTTGCCATGCCAGTCTCACATGGTGGTAACACACTCTGAAATCCTAAATGGAATTTACTATGGAATAAGAATATACTCCCTCCTACTTTTTCTCAAAATCAGAAAGTATAAATACGCTATTGAAATCCAATGTGCAAAGTAACATCCTTAATTTTTTTTTCAAACAGATTATAAACCCCTGCAAACTTCGTTTATAATAGAAACACTACCACATCCTTAAATACAGTGGTATAGGGAAAACCACAAAATGCCATGGTAGTGTTTATTACCAAATGTGCACACAGTTAACTCTGAGGGAAAGAGAAAAGGCAGAAAAGGAGGTCTGTCTAAAAGAACAAACGGAGATTATGTGGCCACAGCCCAGGTTTCATTTGAGGAGAGAAGACTCATAAATGGCCTGTCTTGCGTTAGATATTTGAAGGGAAAACAACCTTTACATCATATTCATTTACCTTAAAAACAAATTTAATCAAAGAGAAATTTCCTCTTGAAATTAAGTAAAGGATTCACAATGAAAAGTCTTTGGTATATATGACTGATCCGTAGAGCCTTATTGTTATTATTATATTATACTGTACACACGAAATCCACTTGATGGCACCGAGACCAGCTAGGAACTAGACAGGCCTCAGGTGACAAGCTGTGTCAACAGAAAACTTCCGAGCAACTACAAACAGCATCTTGCGACCAAGATAATGAGTGCCCCCATCCTCTTTCCTTCTAATCTTCCTGCTTACAGTTGTTTTTCAGGCAATCCGAATAAAACCAGACTTCACACATGCGCCATGAAACAGTAGGTGACTTGAAGGTGAACTCGGTCGCCATGTTTTCAGTATACGCCGCCATTTTCTTGGCAACACACAGATGTCAAAGGTACATGAGGAGCCATCTTGAGGGAACACGGGCCGCCATCTTGAGCCACCAGTTGCGCTTGTAGCCTACACGCCCACCCCACACCCCTTTTTGAATATCCATGCCATGTCCCAGACGTTTAATGAATATCTATGACTTCTCCTTTCCCTCATAGTATAAAAATTCCTCCAGCCCTTTGTTCAGGGAGACAGTGCTTTGAGAGCGATCTCCCTGTCTCCTTGCCCGCTGGGAGCAATAAACCATGCCTTGCCTCAAATCCACATGACTCTTAATTGTTCTTAACAAGAGTACGGGTGGCAAACCCGTTGTGTTCGGTAACAGCACCTAACAACAACAACAATTGTATTGTATTGCACTTAGCCAATATAAGCTAAAAATAATCATATGAAGGGTCATTATAAACACAAATAAAAATTTGGTGGCAATAGGGCCTTAGCTGAAAATTGTATACTTTAGAAGGTACAATAACTTTCAGGGTTTATCTAGGTTCAGATTATTTCCAAAGCATAGATTGTATTCTGTGAGTGTTCCTGTCATGCAAAATGTTGAGCTATTTTACCTTTAAAAAAATAAAACAGCTCTTTTACCATAAATAAAATAAAGTTGTAAGGTCTATAAGGCATCTCAATAGAAGTTTAAAATTATATTAAATGGTTTTTATAAAATAAAGCCTTGGAGAAATATCAGCTCTAACTTTTTCAACTCATCATTAATAAAATGAAGAAAATTCCACATGTAAACCACTGACTTGCTCTATGCTATTTGTCTGGATGAATCAGTAGAGCTAATATCTACTAGACTGAGAAAGCAAACCGAACCACTCTCACTCCCTAATATCTTCCCTTTTAATTTTATACAGGAGTGATTTCTTAAGCTTTCAGTGTTCTTTATTTCATTGTCATGACTCAAAAGCTGTAAAAATCTAATTGAAGTTTCAATCAAAAGTAGACCATGGTGGGTCTCGGGGAACATCTAGCTCAATTTGCATAACACAGTTTATAAAGAAAATGTTCTACATTCTACCTTGGTCAGTAGCATCCAGGGTCTTAAAAGCCTATGAGCAGCCATCTAAGATACTCTACTGGTCTCACCCCTTCGGGAGCAAGGGAGAATGAAGAAAACAAGATACAGGAAAAGATTAGTCCTTTCGAGGGACTAATAGGCCACAACTACCACAGCCTCCACCAGAGTGAGTCCAGTACAACTAGATGATGCCCGGCTACCACCACTGACTGCTCTGACAGGGATCACAACAGAGAGTCTCGGACAGAGCTGGAGAAAAATGTAGAACAAAATTCTAACTCACAAAAAAAGACCAGACTTACTGGCCTGACAGAGACTGGAGAAACCCCGAGAGTATGGCC
>NW_004444073.1:4898922-4937438 GCF_000243295.1 Trichechus manatus latirostris
CAATGTCATAAAACAATATGTGTACTAACTGTTTAATGAGAAACTATTTGTTCTGTAAACCTTCATCTAAAGTACAATAAAAAAAAAGGAGGAAAAAAAAATTGACCATGGTGCCAGGCTTATGAGCACTGTTTTGTAAAAAATGAAGCACAGTGCTTCCTACAGAACGGAAATCTAAAACTTCTTTAACAAACAGATGCTAAGTTGCCTTCACAGAGTTTAGCTGCAGTACAAGCAGAAAGCACAAGAATGCACCTTGCTTCAAACCATCCTACTCTGATCTCTTTATTTTTTTAGCTTACATTTTGCCAGAAGATTTGCATTTAACCTGTACTCCCACTCTGACCCCAATGCTTTAGACAGAGGATCATTAAGTAAATTACCTGAATTATGGTGAAACTTGAACCTAGATAGCCACAACTGGTAAAAAGAAAAAAACAACAACAACACACACACACACACACACACACACACAGACACAAAACCCATTAATCATGCCCCACAGAACCAATCACCTTAACTAAGCATTGAAGTCTGCTTTAGGCAAAAGCTTCCAGTCACCTCTACTGAACGGAAATCTAAAACCTTTTTGACAAACAGATGCTAAGCTGCCTTCGTAGAGTACTGTTCAGAAGCAGCTTGCACAAACAAATCAAGACTGGAAAATCAAATCAACAATAAAGATTCCAGGGGAATGCTGCTTCTGGTAATGATAGACTAGGTAATTTGGGCCAATTCTCCCACTGAGGATAACCAGGAAAACTAGACAAAATATAAAAATAATTTCTTTGAAGGCCCTAGGAAGCTAGCAAGAGAGTGAAAAATCACCAGGTCAAGATCAGGGAACAATGGGGGCTCAGGAAGGTGAGCGCTGAGTGTGAGGCTGCTTTTCACCCTGGGGTCATTAGCTGCCTGGCCCAACCTGCAACACTGCTCCTTCACTTATTACCGTCTCAAACAATGTGACTTACACTTGCTAATATATTTCCATGTAAGAGGCAGCATGAGCCCATGAAAAGTGCATTGCGTTAGAAGTCAGAAGACGTAGGTTGAATTGTGGCACCTTTCCTTGCAAGTTGTCTCTGGGAAAATTACTTCAGCTCTCTGGGTCTTGGTTTTCTCATCTGTAAAAAACCAGAATAATATCTTCCTTGTCAGTGCTTGCTAAGAATTAGTGAGACGCGTTTAGCAATGTTGTTGCTGTTAGTTGCTGTCAACTTGTTTCCGACTCATGGTGAACGAAAGTACGATAGAACAAAATGTTACCCAGTACTACGCCATCTACACAATTGTTGATATGCTCAAGTCCACTGTTGTAGCCACTGTGTATTTTGAGTGGCTTCCAACCTAAGGGCACATCTCCCAGCACTATATCAGACAATATTCTGTTATGATCCATAGGGTTTTCATTGGCTAATTTTGAGAAGTAGATCTCCAGGTCTTTCTTCCTAGTCTGTCTTAGACTGGAAGCTCTGCTGAAACTTGTTCACCATGGATGACCCTGTTGGTATGTGAAATACCAAAGGCATGGCTTCCAGCGTCATATCAACACACAAGCCACCACAGTACAACAGATGGACAGGTGGTTGATATTTAGCAACAGTAGTACTTAATTCCATGCAATACACTTCTTACTTGCATGAGTTCACTCTAGAAGTTTATCTTTTCTGTGCGGGTTCATGTGAATAATTACAGCAGCAGAAATAATAGCAGCATGGTAACAAAAGTAAAAACTATTTTATTTAGGACATACTATGTGCTAGAAGATGTGCTAAGAATTTTATAAACACTACTTCCATTAATTCTCACAATCATCCTATGAGGTAGGTATTATAACTTCCCACTGAGGTTCCAGAAGGTAAGGTATTTCACACTAACTCACACAAGTTATTAAGAGTGGGAACTGTAATGGGATCCCAGACTGCATGGTTCTGCACAACACTTATTTCCCATTTTATTACATGTGTCTTTCAATCTACTGTCATCAGTTCTGTTTAGGCTCATTTTACTATACCAGACTTTAGAAAATACCGTGTGACTTTCCCCCCACAGAATATGTATGGTTACAATTAACATACTCACAGAACAAAAATTTAAATCAGCTTTTTTAATCCAAGTAAATAACCTGCATATGATTAAATGAAATTTTACTGCATAGTCAAGAAGGATAATTATTTCTGCCAGTCTAGTTAAATACAAACTTTTAGAAGATTCCTCCAAAGCTTTTCATATCAGCATATACTACTGAAACTGACATCTGGGAATGGCCTTGAGCACCATGGCCTCAGAAAACCTAACAATGGTCAGACTTGACTCTGCTGACTGTGAATTATAGATGCTCATTTCAAGGACTCACTACTGGAGCAGCCACTCATATTATCAACTCACAGGACACATGGGCTCTAAGACTCTCCATGTATCCACATATCTGATTGAGACTAGGGGAAACTTCATGGAAGTCTAGGACAAGAAGAACCACATGAGTGAACTAAAGGCATCAACTCCTCCTCTGACAATGCTGTGTTCTTAGCAAACTCAAAGAGCAAGGAATGACTAAACTCAGGAAAAAATGTCCAAAAATACATGAAACCACTGATTTAAGTACAAAGCAGTACAGGATACTTTTCTTTGTGTTTCTCTCTTCTCCCTTTAATTAATTTGGATTTTCAGGACCACCCAGAAGCGTCACTATTTTAAGACATGGCTACCTACTTCTTTCTTGGTTAGGGCCACCAATAGATAGGAAACAGCTACAGGAACATGCACATACTATATTTCTATTCTATTTTCTTTCAGACAGAATTCAAGTCTGGAGAAAAAGTACATAGAATGGTATCTGAAATGACTGAGCTGTACATTATCCAATGTTAGTATCATTTTTCACATTAATCAAGCTAACATAATGGTACAACAGCACACATCTTAAAGCTGAATAATAAAGTAACTATGGGATAGTTTGTCTATCCTTACATTGATCTTAATTTCAAATGTCTCTGTACATTAAATAAAGCACTAGTTTGAGTCCATACAGTCATTTATTTATTTTAAAAAATACTTATTTAGAGTCAACTGGTATAAGACATTACACTCAACACTGAGGTTATTAAAAAAGCACACATACAAACAGGTTAATCAGATATGGTTCCTACCCTCATAGGAGCTTACGTTCAACAATAATATAAGAATAGATTCAAAAAATATAATGGCGTAGAAAATGAAATATATTTAGAGACAGGTACAGGTAAAGTGCTTTAGGCATGGTTTTATTTTAACCCCAAACTCCCTTCTTTGGATAACATTGAGAATTATCTGCCAAATAATAAAAGTTATTCAAGACAGAAAGGTCTTTATAGTTGTCTAGATAATAAGGTACCTCCCCATCAGCTTTGTGCAAAAATGAACTATATTGTTTTGCTTTATTTTAGTGCTGTGTGAAACAAACCACAAATTGATAAATTTGTCGCATTTTCTATTGCAGAATCAAGCACAGGTATGCATATAGGCTAGGCTGTTTTTGTTTTTTTTTTTTGGTAATCCCTGTAAGTAACCACTGCCATTAAACCATAGACATTAGATTTTATTTCATAGGAAGCTGGAAAGTTTCACCACCCTAATTGCAGAAAGTGAAGAATACTCCTAAGAGTACCAGTGATTTCATCCACAAATTTTTATTTACTGAGGTGGATGAGGTCTGTGTCCCCACAGTTCGTACAAACTACACATCAGTGAGATCTAAATTTAGATTTCATAATTATGTTACACAATCTGCCAGGTTAAAAATAATAGCAATAAAGACACAACCATCATTATATCTCACAGTTTTTTCGTGGCTTTCTCTTCAAAAAGCAACAGTTGGTAATATTTTTCCTATTTATAAGAAAATTGCCTCTGGTCAAGGATGTCTGCTCCAAGATGCAGAGCCAAGGCTTCGTCCTTCTCTTTAACCTCTTGCCCTCAATTCAAACCACTCACAAATTCCCTCTTAATAAACAAAAACAAAAAGACTATAATGCTTTTACTCAGAGCTTACAATTATGCCATCTCAATTCTAATATATACTTTTTTTCACATTTTAACATATCTGAAATAGGGTTATGTCTTATACTCAGTGTCATCTAACAACTGTGGCAAGCAGGTGCCAGTCATGTTATAGTTGTCATTGCCTTTGTCCTAGCCATTCACATGTCACTCCATTTGATTTATGTGCAATGTTCATACTTTCCCGATGAATTTAATTTCTATTTAAAATATCTTTAAAAATTACACTGTGGCTCAACATTAAACAAAAATTTGTGTGTACAAATAGTCATATAAATAGAGCAGCTGGAAGTAGAAATTTGAAATCACTGATGCAAATACTTATGATTGAAGAATGACAGTAATTCCTTTTTTTTTTTTTTTGCAAGGCAAAAGCTAAGTGCTTTCTGGGATGTAAGACAAGAAGATACCCATAAGTACATGAAACTATATTAAGTTTTGTACTGTGATACATCCACAGACATTACTATCCTATGCCAAGCAATACAACTGAAGTCAGGAGAAATCACCAAATCTCTGGAATAGATGTAGTTTGATTAACTAATGTATCACACAGGACTAATGCTAGGGTAGTAAGCATCAATTTGCCTAAAATATCCTGCTGACTTTGGACAGCAGCAGCTTAACTTCCAGCAACTGTGACTCAACTGAGTTAAAAATGAGGCTTTGAGTTTAGACCAAAAGGAAAATTTTTCAGAATGGGTATCAGAGGTTCAGAAAAAATCATGAAGAGATGCTGCACCAACAATGCTCTACATGGCACACAAAACAACACTACACGGGAAAACACGGACAGAATGACCTTCAGTTGAGAAGTGATTTAAGAGAATCAAACTAAATGTGAAGAAGTTTCAGGAATATTTTAACCAATTGACTTGGCTTACTTTTTTCTTATTATTCAGGCACGAAAGTAATGGATGATAAAAGTTTATGTCTAAATAAGTCTAAAAGAGTTCTTTAATATTTAAAATAATAACTTTAAGTGATTAAAAAATACTATGTCAAAATTTAATTGAAGTTGTTTTTTTCTAATTGGTCCATAAAATTATGCTACACCACCTTACAATCGATGGCATCTTATTGTTGTAGTAGCTATAACAGCTACCAATTCTTGGATGCCTGCCATGTGCCAGGCACCACATTCAGCACTTTCTGGACATGATCTCGATTAGTCTCCACAAGAACCTTAAAAGGGTATATAAAGGGTGACCTCATGAACCTGCACACCTTTGAAAAGTAGTTTCCAAATGGGTTCACATGTGTAATGCAGTTTTTAAAACTATGGCATAGCCTCTCTGTGTTCTTGGTTGTTGTTGTTGTTTTGGCTTTCCAGATGGCATAGAAAACTAAACAACACTAAAACCTGAAAATTTAAAAATGATGAAAGCACTCAAGAGAGGCACAGTGTGTGATCAAGTTCATTGAGACAAAATAAGCAATGTAATTTTCTGTTACTTTGTGTAAAAACATAATTTGGATATGTTTTACTAAAGAAAATAAACTGTATTATACATATATTTTTTCATTCAAAGTTTATTGTGCTTCAGTAAGTCATTTGTAGTAGGCCATAGCCAGACCCACTGAAAGCCAGATTATGCAGTAAAAATTAGTCTAGGAAAGAATGTACCTGAAATGTAGAAAGAAATTTCATGTGTAATAGCCTCTGAGATGCTGACGTGGCCCTTCTCCCAGCCTCCCCATGTGAAAGGCAGTAAGCCTCTGGTTGTGAGCATCTCTGAGCTGGCAGATTCTTCACTCTGCATAGACTGCATTTTCCATCAAACTCCAGACATGCCTTCATGAGGAAGGGATTGGGGAGCCAGGTTCACTCACTTTCTTAATCTCATGTACCTCCTCTGTACCATTTGTTTTCTGCTTAATTAAGAAAATAAAATGAAAGCAAGCAACCTAAGAACAAACCTGAATGGCCATTCTCAACATCTTCAAAGGAGAACCAGTCCCTTGGGCCTGGTCTAGCTCACCATTGTACAGATAAAGAAATCAGTGCTCAGAGAGTTCCAGAACTTGCCTAAAGACACAGAGCTAATATTTGCTCAATAAGGGATTTGAGCCCCAATCTGACCAATTATTGGCATTTAAGTTGTTTTCAGTATCTCATCATTATAAATATAAATATCAAGGTACTAAATGGATTTTAGTTTACTACTTATGGTACATTAACTTAGATTAACAGTGCCAAGTGTAGGATTAGTTTTATGACCCGCATTTTCCTGGAGAACTCTCCAAAAACACTATATCAGATATAGGTGGAGGAGGAGATGGACCAAGATGGCAGCTCAGTCAGACACACCATGCTGTCCCTCTACAGCAAAGACCTAAGAAACCAGGCAAAACAGATATAGATGACAATCCTCGAACCCTGAGCATCAAATGGTAGGATAGAGAATTAGATCAAACACCAATTGGAAAAAGAAACTGAACAAAAACAGCAAACAAGGAGAGACACAGAGCGGAGGTGCCATGCCAGCCAGCCTGGCACAGTGTGGCCATCTTGAGACAACGCCAACAACAATCCCGGACAAGGAGCACAGGAAGGCAATTTCACGGAATCCCCAATAGGAGACAGAAAAACTGTGTAAACATACCTGGAGTGAAGCAAGGTAAACAGAACATAAACCAGATCTAAGGAAGGAAAGTACAAGAAGGAGGGCAAGAGCTCCAGGTATCCTGGCTTGCACAGAGCAGGGAGGGAGCTAGGATCCAGAGACAGGACTACCGTACTTTTATGCACATAACACATCATTTCTACATTTGTTTGCCAACCACTCCTTCCCCAGAGGTAATTTCATAAATGCTGCAATGCTAATTGTTTTTAACATGCTGCTATAAAAAAAAAAAGCATAGCATGCTTATTAAAATACCTTGCAGAGGGAGGGAGCAGTTGGCAAACAAACATAGGTGTACCTTATTTGTGTAAAAGTATGGTACTCAGCAGAGGTGGCCCCTGACAATTAGGGTGGGTAGCGCACATGGAGTAATAGATCCATAGAGTGTCAGCAGGAGGTCCCCTACCCTACCAGACTATGGGCAGCCCCTCCCCCTCACACTTGGTCAGAGCCAGGTCCAAAGTGCTGGCTGCAGCCAATGGGAACTGCCCAGGCACGCATGCCTGATGATCAGCACGCTCCTCCTCCTCCTGCCCTCCTGGTGATTAGTGGCATGAACACACCCCACTCCTACCGCCCCACCCATCCAGGAACCACAGAATGAGCCCCACGTCTCACTCATCTGCCCTGTCTGCCACCACCCGCCACATTGCCAACTCAGCAAGTGGTAGTAAGCACTCCCACACCATTGGTTACCTGCCATATCCCCCCACCTGTTCCCCCTCCCATCTGGTGGCCAACAGAGAGTGCCACTCTCCTGGTCACCTGCAACATCCCCCACCCAACGCCCCAGCCACCCAATGAGCGGCACTAAGCACTCAATGCTCCCAGTCACCCTGCACACCACCTGCCTGTTGTCCTGCCCACCTGGTGAGCAGCAGAGAGTACTACACTCCTGGTCACCTGCCATACCCCCTTCACCTGCCACCCCACACATCTGGGAAGCAGTAGAGTGAGTGTCCCACACTCACAGTCACCTGCCATACCCCCCAAGCCCCCTGCCTACATGGCGAGTGGTAGAGAGTGCTTCCGTCCCTTGGTTGCCCAACATACCCCTGCCTGCCACCCTGTCCACTCAGTGAGCAGCAAGGAGTGCTTCTGTGCCACTGGACCAAGGACAAGTAGCAGCCTGCACCCACCCAGGCCACTCTAAGCTGACTAGCACACCTGATGAACAGCAACAAGCACTCTCCCTGCCCACCAGTGCCCTGCCCACCCCAAGATAGGTGGAGACCACTCCTGTGTTACCAGACAAGCAATCAGCAGAACACGCCCACCTCACCCACTCTGACATATCAAAACAAACCAAACAAAAAATCTGGACAAAACAAACATACAAACAATAAATAAATACATAAATAAATAAAATAACATCTTAATGCCTAAGAAACAGCAGACAATAACAAATCATGAAAAAACAGGATAAGATGGCTCAAAAAAGTGAGCAAAATAAGGGGGCAGAAAACCGTCCTGAAGAAGAAATGATAATGGAACTACCTGATAAGGAACTTAAAAGACTTATATATAGGATCCTCAAAGAAATCAAGGAAAATACAGCCAAAACCCTAGAAAATTCCAGAAAACAAAACAAGAACAAAATGACAAAATAAATAGACAATTAGAAACCATACAAAATCAACAACTAGAAATCAGAGGATTAACAATAAAATATCAGAAATAGATAACTCAATAGAAGGGCATAGAAGTAGAATTGAATCAACGGAAGAAATAATCAGTGAAATAGAAGACAAATCCATTGATAATAATCTGTTTAAGGAACAACTGAAAAAAGAACAAAGAAAAATGAAGAAAGCCTAAGAGTTATGTGGCACAGTATCAAGAGGAAAATTTTACAAATAATTGTAATACCAGAAGAGGAGAAAAGGGAAAAAAGCACAAAGAGAATTACTGAAGATTTATTGACAGAAAATTTCCCTACTCTCATGAAAGACGAGACAGTTTCCATCCAAAAAGCTCAATAAACCACATACAGGATAGATCTCAAAAGAAAGTCACTGAAATATATCATAATCAAATTTTCCAAACCAAAGACAAAGAAAGAATTCTGAGAGCAGTTCTTAAAAAATTAAATATCACCTTTATGGGGCACCAATAAAACTAAGTGCTGATTTCTCAGCAGAAACCATGCAGGCAAGAAGACAGTGGGATGACATATATAAAACCATGAAAGCAAAGAATTGTCAACTAAGAATCATATATCCACCAAAATTGCCTTCAAATACAATAGCGAAACTAGGACATTCCCAGAAAAACAGAAATTAAGGGAATTTGTAAAAACCAGACCAACTTTACAAGAAATATTAAAGGTAGTCTTTTGGACAGAGAACCAACGACATCAGACAACAACCTGAGAGCAAGACACATGACAGCATCACCTAGACAGCAACCCAGATAAAGAAATCTCAAAAGTAAAATAAATCTGCAAAATGAAAACACGGAACCAGAGATGTCAATCTATAAATGATGACAACTTCAAAACAAAAAGCAGGAATAAATGGTGAAGTTATAGAACTTCCATGTGGAGAGGAAGTCAAGGCTATATAAAGATATAACAGACTATTTTACACTTAGGAAGAGAAAGGTAAATTTCAGAGTAACCACAAAGAAAATAAATCTACTCACCAAAATAAAGAAGAAAATCAAATAGACTGAGTAAACACAAAATCAACAACAACAAAGGATATAAAAAGAAAATTCATAAACAAAAAACTTAGCACAGAAAATTAAGCAGAATAAATAAATTGTTAAAATCACACACACACACACAAAGCATAACAAAATGGCAGCAGTAAATGCATACGTACCAATAATTACACTGAATATAAACGGTTTAAATGCACCAGTCAAAAGACAGAGAGTGACAGAGTGGATAAAAAAACATGACTCAACAATATATTGCCTCTATGAAACATACCTTAGATACAAAGACATAAATGGGTTAAAAATCAAAGGATGGAAAAAATATATATCAAGCAAACAGTAACCAAAAGAGATCAGGAGTGACAATAATAATCTCTGATAAAACAGACTTCAAGTCAAAAGTGATAAAGAAGGGCATTATATAATGATTAAAGGGTCACTCCACCAAGAGGACAGAACCATAATAAATATTTATGCACCCAATGAAAGAGCTCCAAAATACAGAAAATAAACTCAAATAAAATTGAAAAGAGAAATAGATTATTTCTACAACAAAAGTAGGAGAGTTTAACACACTACTTTCAATGATGGACAGACAACTAGAAAGAAACTCAACAAAGATTCAGAAGATCTAAACAACACAATCAACCAACTTGACCTCATAGACATATACAGAACACACCACCCAACAGCAGCACAGTACACATTCTTCTCCAACACACATGGGTCATTCGCCAGAATAGACCATATTTTAGGCTACAAAGCAAGCCTCAAGAAATTAAAAAACACTGACATAATACAAAGTATCTTCTCTGATTGTAGCGTTATTAAACTAGAAATCAACAACAGGAAGAACAAGGAAAAAAATTAAATACATGGAAACTGAATAACATTTCAATAACTTAAAAAACTATTGAGTAGTAGAAGAAATTAAAAATATATCAAGACAACGTTCTGCCACTATTCATAAGGTTTTCACTGGCCAATTTTTTTCAGAAGTGACTACCATGTCCTTCCTGGTCTGTCTTCGTCTGGAAGCTCCACTGAAACCTGTCCACCATGTGTGACCCTGTTGGTATTTGAAATACTGGTGGCACAGCTTTCAGCATCAGAGCGACACGCACGCAACTACAGTATGACGAACTGACAGATTAGTGGTGGCATTAGCCATTAGAAAGCTGCAAATCAAAACTACAATGAGATACCGTCTCACCCCTACAAGAATGGCACTGATTAAAAAAACTGAAAACAACAAATGCTGATGAGGTTATGGGGAGACTGGAACTCTTATACACTGCTAGTGGGAATGTAAAATGGTACAACCACTATGGAAAACAATATGGTGCTTCCTCAAAAAGCTAGAAACAGAAATACCATATAATCCAGCAATCCCACATCTAGGTATGTATCCCAGAGAAATAAGAGCAGCATTATTCACAATAGCAAAAAGATGGAAACAACCTAAGTGCCCATTAACAGATGGATGTATAAACAAATTGCAGTACATACATACAATAAAATACTACACAGCTATAAAGATAATGAAGAGTCCACAAAATATCTTGTAACATGGATGAATCTGGAGGACATTATGCTGAGTGAAATAAGTCAATTATAAAAGGACAAATATTGTATGATACCACTTTTATAAAAAGTCAAGAATAGGTTTACAGACAGAAAGCAACATTCTTTGATAGTTACTAGGAATGGGAGGAAGAGGGAGGGAGAATCACTTACTAGATAGCCGACATGTTAAATATGGTGAAGGGAAAGGCAATGCGTAATATGAGGGAAAACAGTACAACATGACCAAGGTAAACAAAGACACTGAGAGGTACGCTAGAATAAAGGGCAACTATGGCAAATGGTATAACACATACAATTCTGCAACAACAGTAATAGCAACCAAAAATTTGTGAGTGGTTGTACAGGTAGATATGTATGCTATATAGTGTGGGAGGGCGTATGGGTGTACATGACTGGACATATATAGGTATAGCTGTGGGCATTTTTATATACATATTTGTATGTGCTGCATATATGGCCATATATATATTAGAGCACATGGGGCACAGTTATGGAAACTTCTTAGACAAACCCAAACACCTCATGGGACTGAGTTACTAGGCTTGAAGGCTAAGGACTATAGTCTCGGGAGACATGGAGGTCAATTGGCATAACATAGTTCATAAAGATAATGTTCTACATCCTAGTTTGGTGAGTAACACCTAGGGTCTCAAAAGCTTGCAAGCATCCTTCTAAGATACAACTATTGGTCTTTTCAGAGTGAAGGAAACCAAACACTCAAGAAAGCCATTAGTCCACAGGACTAATGGCCCCACACCACATCTTCTGGTCTAGCCTGAGACCAGAGAACTAGATAGTGCCCAGACACCGCTCTGACCAGGGACACACTAGAAGGTCCTGGTTAGAATGGGAGAAAAATGTAGAAAAAAATTCAAATTCATAAAAAAGACCAGATTTACTAAACTGATAGAGGAGGGAGGAACCCCCAAGACTATCACCTTAAGATACCCTTTTAACCTGGAACTGAAGCCACTCCCAGAGGTCACATCTCAGCCAAATAATTGATTGGCCTATAAAATAAACAATAACTCTCATGAGGAACGTGCTCCTTAGAACAATCAACTATACAAGACCAAACAGACAGGATTTGCCAAAAGCAAAGATGAGAAGGCAAGGAGGCACAGGGAAACTGGAGGGACAGAAACTGGGGAAGGCAGGGTGGAAATGGGAACAGTGCTGACACACTGTGGAGATAACAACCAATATCATGGAACAAATTGTGTATAAATTGTTGAATGGGAAACTAATTTGCTGTGCAAACTTTCACCTAAAACACAATAAAATGTTCAAAAAAAAAAAAGAAATAGGTGAGTTTGTCTATTTCACTACATGTCTGTCAGAACAGTTTACTACCAAACTTGGCTAAATCAATATACAGCGTATGTAATAGTTGTTTTGACTTGCATATATTCATCACCTGTAAGGCCGAAAATTTTCCAAGAAGTTAATATTTTGTTTACTGATTTGAATTATGGGGATGTGAATGACAGGGGTCTGAGAATTAGTGGTGCCTCCCATTAATATACAAAACACAACACCCAACAGCAATACAGTACACATTCTTCTCCAATGAACATGGGTCATTCTCCAGAATAGACCACATTTTAGGCCACAAAGCAAGCCTTAACAAAATCCAAATCATCAAAATATTAAAATGCATCTTCTCTGATCATAATGCCATAAAAGTAGAAACAAATTAACAGAAACAGCAAGGAAAAATAATCTAATACTTGGAAACTGAACAACATTTTGCTTAAAAACTACTGGGTAATAGAAGAAATCAAGGATGGAATAAAAAAATTCCTAGAATCAAAGAGAATGAAAACACATCTAACCAAAACCTTTGGGACACAGCAAAAGCAGTGCTTAGAGATCGATTTATAGCAATAAACACACACATCAAAAAAGAAGAAAGGACCAAAACCAAAACATTAACCCTACAACTCAAATAGAAAGACAGCAGCAAAAGGGGCCCTCAGGCACCAGAAGAAAGAAAATAATAAAGATTACGGAAGAAATAGAGAATACAAAAATGATTGAAAGAATCAACAAGACCAAAAGTTGGTTCTTTGAGAGATCAACAAAATTGACAAACCACTGCCCAAACTGACAAAAGAAAAACAGGAGAGGAAGCAAACAATCTGAATAATAAATGAGATGGGAGATACCATAACAGACCCAATTGATATAGAAAAGAGTATAACAGAATACTACAAAAAACTGTACTCCAACAAATTTGACAACCTGGAGGCAATGGAAAAATTTCTAGAAACACACTACCTATCTAAACTAACACAAACTGAGGTAGAAAAACTAAACGAGTGATAACAAGAGAAGAGATTTAACAGGTAATTAAAAAAAAAAAACTCCCAACAAAAATAAGCCCTGGCCCGGGTGGGTTCACTGGAGAATTCTACCAAACATTCAGAGAAGAGCTCATACCAGTACTACTCAAACTATTTCAGAGCACAGAAAAGGAAGGAATACCCCTGAATTCATTTTAGGAACCCAGCATAACCCTGACACCAAAGCCAGGTAACGACACCACAAAAAAAGAAAACTATAGACCAATATCCCTCATGAACATAGATGTAAAAATTCTCAACAAAATTCTAACCAATAGAAATTCAAAAACATATCAAAAAAATAACACATCAAGACAAAGTGGGATTCATACCAGGTATGCAGGGATGGTTCAACATTAGAAAATCAATCAATGTAATCCACCACACAAATAAAACAAAAGAACCATATGATCTTATCGATCGATGCAGAAAAGGTATTTGCAACACCAATGCATGATAAAAACCCTCAGCAAAATAGGAATAGAAGGGAAATTCCTCGACATAATAAAGGGCATTTATACAAAGCCAACAGCCAACATCATTCTAAATGGAGAGAGATTGAAAGCATTCCCCCTGAGAACGGGAACCAGACAGGGATGCCCTTTATCACCACTCTTATTCAACATTGTGCTGCAAGTCCTAGCTAGAGCAATAAGCAAAAAAGAAAACAAAGAAAGAAAGGGCATCCAAATTAGTAAGAAAGAGGTAAAACTATCCTTATTCACAGATGATATGATTTATACACAGAAAATCCCAAAGAATCCACAAGAAAGCTACTGGAACAAATAAAGATTTCAGCAAAGTAGCAGGATACAAGATTAATATACAAAAATCAGTAGGATTCCTCTACACCAACAAAGAGAGCTTTGAAAAGGAAATCATCAAATCAATACCATTTACAATAGCCCCTAAGAATATAAAGTACTTAGGAATAAATCTAACCAGGGACGTTAAAGACCTATACAAAGAAAACTACAAAACAGTACTGCAAGAAACCAAAAGAAACCTACATAAGTGGAAAAACATACCATGCTCATGGATAGGAAGACTCAAAATTGTGAAATGTCAATTCTACCCAAAGACACAATGCAATCTCGATCCAAATTCCAACAGCATTCTTTAATGAGATGGAGAAACAAATTACCAACTTCATATGAAAAGGGAAGCGATCCGGATTAGTAAAGCATTACTGAAGAAGAACAAAGTGAGAGGCCTCATGGTAGTCAAAACAGCCTAGTACTGGTACAACAACAGACATATAGACCAATGGAACAGAATTGAGAATCCAGATTTAAATCCATCCATAAGAAGCTGATATTTGACAAAGGGCCAAAGTCTGTTAAATGGGGAAAAGATAGCCTCTTTAACAAAAGATGCTAGCATAACTGGATGTCCATCTGTAAAAAAATGAAACAGGACCCATACCTCACACCACACACAAAAACTAACTCAAAATGGATTAAAGACCTAAATATAAAATTAAAATGATAAAGATCATGGAAGAAAAAATAGGGACAACGCTAGGTGTCCTAATACATGACATAAATAGGTTACAAACCATAACTAACAATGCACAAACACCAGAAGAGAAACTGGATAACCGGAAGCTCCTAAAAATCAAACACGCTCATCAAAAGACTTCACCAAAAGAGTAAAAAATTTCCAGACTGGGAAAAAAATTTTGGCTATGACATATCCAACAAAGGTCTAATCTCTAAAATCTACAAGATAATGTAACATCTCAACAACAAAAAGACAAATAATCCAATTAAAAAATGAGCAAAGGATATGAACAGACATTTCACCAAAGAAGACATTCAGGTGGCTAACAGACACATGAGGAAATGCTCGCGATCATTAGTCATTTGAGAAATGTAAATCAATACTACACTGAGGTATCATCTCACCCGACAATACTGGCACTAATCTAAAAACGCAAAATAACAAATGTTGCAGAGGTTTCAGGGAGACTGGAACTCTTATGCACTACTGGTGGGAATGTAAAATGGTACAATCACTTTGGAAAATGATATGGCACTTCCTTAAAAAGCTAGAAATAGAAACACCATACCATTCAGCAACCCTCCTCCTAGGAATATGCCCTAGAGAAATAATAGACACATGGACACCCATGTTCATTGCTCCAGTATTCACAATAGCAAAAAGATAAAACAACCTAAATGCCCATCAACAGATGAATGGATAAACAAACTACGGCACATACATACAATGGAATACTATGCAACGATAAAGAACAATGACGAATCTGTGAACATCTCACAACGTGGATGAATCTGGAGGGCATTATGCTGAGTGAAATAAGTCAGTCACAAAAGGACAAATATTGTATGAGACTACTATTATAAAGACAAATATTGTATGAGACCACTATTATAAGAACTTAAGAAAAGGTTTACACACAGAAAAAAACATTGTTTGATGGTTACAAGTGTGAGGAGGAAGGGGAAAGGGAAATTACTAACTAGATAGTAGACAAGTGTCAACTTCGGTGAAGGGAGGGACAACACATAATATAGGGGAAGTCAGCACAACTGGACCAAAGCAAAAGCACAGAAGTTTCCTAGACACATCCAAATACTTTGAGGGACTGAGTAGCTGGGGCTGGGCCCTGGGGACCACAGTCTCGTGGGACACCTAGGTCAATTGGCATAACATAGTTCATAAAGAAAATGTTCAACATCCCAGTTTGGAGAGTAGCATCTGGGCTCTTAAAAGCTTGCGAACAGCCATCTAAGGTACATCTATTGGTCCCATCCCACCTGGAGCAAAGGAGAATGAAGAAAACCAAAGACACAAGGAAAACATTAGCAAAGGACTAAAGGACCACATGAGCTAGAGACTCCACCAGCTTGAGACCAGAAGAACTAGATTGTGCCTGGCTACCACCAAAGACTGCTCTGACAGAGATCACAACAGACAGTCTTGGACAGAGTGGGAGAAAAATGTAGAATAAAATTCAAATTCACATAAAAAGACCAGACTTTTGGTCTGACAGAGATAGAAGGAATCTCCGAGACTATGGCCCCTGGACACTCTGCTAACTCAGAAATGAAACCATTACTGAAGCCCACTTTTCAGACAAAGATTAGACAGAACTATAAAACAAAAAATAACACACACGAAGAATGTGCTTCTTAGTTCAATCAAATATACGAGACCAAATGGGCAACTCCTGTCCAAAAGCGGGTCAAGAAGACAGGAAGGGACAGGAACTGGACAAAATGGACACGGGGAACCCCGGGTGAAAAGGGGGGAGCATGCGGTCACGCTGTGGTGATTGCAGCCAATGTCACAAAACAATAAATGTATAAATTTTTGAATGAGGAATTAACTTGAGCTATAAACTTTCACCTAAAAGTACAATTAAAAAAAAAAAAGAAATTCATCAGAAAGGTTCTGATATGTTATATTCAATTCTGGTGATGTAGAATATTATGCAATTAAATCAACACCAGTTGCATCTAACCAGCAAGAACATAGAGAAGGTGGCCATTATGAGCATGAAACCAGTTCTTTTATGTTTATCTCACTGGCTAAGATCATGGGAATTACCAAAATATTTACTTTGTCTACTATGTTCCCATAGACAGTTATAATTATGATGATACTTTAACAGTCATACAGGCAGGCTTAATACTGACACCAGACTTCCTCCGTTTGTTTGTCTTTTAAGAAGAGGTCATTAATAACAGTAATGATTAGCCATCTCAGTCATCACTCAATCAAGACAGGAGGCACAATGGCCCTTACATCAGATCTGACCTGTGACGCTAGAAGTCTGTAAGCCTTGTAAGTGAGCCTTGATAAGCCCCTCCACACAATAGGATTTCCTATTATAAACATCTGTTTTCTCACATGAACCATGTTTCTCTTTCCATATCAGTTTGTAAAAGGAATAATCAATCAAAACGTAAGGCTGAAGGTCCAAGTCCTCTTTCTCCACAGATGTAAATTTCCATCTGAAGTTTCCCAGGGGATTTTAAAGTTTAGTATTAGGAAAGGTAACTATTAAACCCTAAAGAACACAACAAAGCTTTTATTTTCCAAATAGTACATAGTATCTACTAAAGATAGTAAATGTACTTTGAAAGAAAAGAAGAAAGATAATATGGAATGTGCCAATATTCCTTCCAGGTCTAAGATTCTATGTAATCAGGTCCCAAAGCCTGCACACTGTTTCTCCTCATTAATGATTCCTCTGGTGTACAAGGAAGATTTCAGATTTCATTTAAAACAGAAGTCTGAGACATCCCATTTGGAAATATCCGTACTGCACCTCCTTCGCTCTCTTGGAATCTGCTGGACTTCATATTAAAGAACCTTAGCCATTTGAGAAGTAGGCTGTAAACTAGGACAGTGAGAAGCAGATCTGTAGCAGAGATGAGGAAGGGCAAAGAGGAATCATCACGTTCCAATTCTGAGTAATAGTGACTACCTAGAAGGAGTCAAAAGGATTCTGAGGCCATGTGCAGGCTCATTAAGAAAGACTTCCTAGTCATTACAATATCTACCAAGGCCACATGAAGGGAGAACAGCAGCACTTGTGCCAGGATCTTGCCTCCCCTTCATATAGATGTATAAATGTTCCTAGAGAAGTTTCTTGCTCCTGGGAAAACTTCGGGTTACTAAATATACAACTAGGCTTATCCCAGGCAACCAGAAACAAGGGCTGCTAGTGCAAACACCATGGCATAACTTAATTCAGATACAGCTACCCTACTTTCAGTCATTTGTTAAAATGTGCTGAGATGGTTAACTCAACTGACAAAACCTTTTTTTTTTTCCTCTTAATGACTAACAGTGCTATCCAACGGAACTTTTTGTGATGATGGAAATATTCTCTAATCTGTGCTGTCCACTGTGGTATCCACTTATCACATGAGGCTATTGAGCACTTAAAATGTGGCTAGTAAGACTGAGGAACTGAAATTTTACTTTAAAAGTAAAGGTGGCCAAGGTGGCTACCATACTGGACAGCACAGGACTAGAATATGTTGCAATGTTGAAGTAAATCCACAAAGGATGAGATCTAAGTCTATTTCATTCACTGATGTACGCTAAATACCTAGAACACTGCCTGAAACATATTGTTTAATACATATTCACTGAATGAATAAATGAATGGATAAAAGATTTATCCTATCAGGCCAGTTCTGAGGTATGTATGGTTTTGCAGCTTTTGGCTTCTCTTCAGCATCATGGAGGGAGATGGGTATAATATTGCAAACACTCTCAGAATCCAACCAGCAGCAGCGCCCTCGCTGATCTTAGCAGAGATAGTATTTTCCACAGAACTTCAAGTAGATAGCGGGTCAATAAATTCTGCATTGAGAATTCAAATACTCTGAAATATCCTCAGTCCCTAATCTGAAAGATATGAAAATGATTAATTTTAGAATTGCCCCACCTGGTACTTTGACGTAATCTTATTTTGGGCAAAACTTCTTGATCATCATAGGAAGATTGTAGGAACAATAGTTTATCAAATCTACTGATGGAATTGAGTTTATGAGCGCGTTTTGGAGATGCCCAATCAAACATTTAATAATTTTCTTAAAGTGAAAAGGGAGTATGCCTACAAAGACACATTTGGCATATATTCAGTACCTTAAAAAAATCAATGTAATAGTCTACAATACCAGCATTTATTTATTTCAAATTAGTATTGAGAAGTTACAAATGGAAAAGCATCACTAAAGAGACAGATTTAAAAAAATGATAATTCTATTCCAAATGGAATGGTGTTCAAAAAAATACTGATAATATAGTGTGAAGAACATTACTTCTCATTGGTAATAATAAATTCTAAGTTAATAATAATTTGAATAATATTTTAGAATAATAGTTCTAAATTAATAATAAATTTTTGCTTTGTGAACCTGATGCCATAAGGGAAAAAATATTCCAGAGTTGCCTGTTGCATCCAACATGTCTTTGACACACTCCATCTAAATAACAATACAACACACCATTATGCAGAGCTGTTTGTAACATAAATAAAACATCTCCTGAGCACTTTCTTGCACCTCTCAATGCTGTGGGGACATCTGACCTTGAGCTGAGAGTCTCCTCTGTAAATGTTGTCCACATGTCAAACGTTCTCCCCCTCACACATGTACTCTGCCATCCACCCTCAACGAAACTGTCTAAATTACATTCAGATTTTTGTGGTATCATAATAACTTCAATATGGGATGTATTTTCAACATTCTGGTAAGAGACTCCTTTCTTCCCTGCTTCACCCTCCTTCCAAGTTATTTCAGGTTTGCATATTTCATTTTCACATCTCAGTGGGATACCCATCACATAACATTTATTTGTGAGGTCTAAAGGCATAATGTGGGGGATTGTGAACTAGCATGTCAAAACCACATACTCTATGCATATGTCTGAAAGAATGAAAAAGGATTCCTTTTTTCTTAAAACATATAAGCTGTCTCAACAGTATAAGTCCAAAGTGAATACTACAACCTAATTAGAGACGAAGAGCACAACAAGCAGTATTAAAATGTCTTTTTTGATTCGTTCTTCTCCAAGTTATATTTTTATCAAATGTCTTGTCTCATTCATGAGTGCAATAGACATACCAAGTGTACACACCTTCTAATTTCCCAAAATTCAAAAGAGAATTGAAAGAATTTCCCCCTACATGTTTTGGGAGATATGACAGCACAGAATACAGAGGCCGGGTAGAAAAGGGCTCTGAGAAGATACGAAGTCCATTCACCTGCCTACAGGGAGGAAGATATTTATATATTCCCAGCCAAATAAGGCTGTTTTTAAAGATTTCTAGAGTAGGGAATACCATGATCTCTCTTGGGAAATAATTACTACTTCTAAAAAAAACAAATCCATTGCCATTGAGTCGATTCCTACTCATAGCGACCCTATAGGGCAGAGTAGAACTGCCCCATAGGGTTTCCAAGGAGCACCTGGTGGATTCCAACTGCCAATTTTTGGTCAGCAGCTGAGCTCTTAACCACTGCACCACCAGGGCTCCAATTCCTACATCAAAGAATCTTTATTTGCAGGATATTCTTCCTTTGAAGAAAGCTGGCTTCGGAGCCAGCTTCACAAGCATGAGAGCTGTGTAGTCACACAGGACCCTGTGCTTGGTTTAAGGCTTTGTTGTCACCATCTTGAAATTCTTAGTAATTTAATCTTTGAACCTGTGTTTTGTATGTGAAGTTTGCTGGGACAATGGAACACGTGTGTGAGGAGAAATGCAAAATATGCATGTCCTCTGTTCCTTACTGCACCATTTACTATAGCCCTGTGAGCTCAGAATTCCAGTGGCCCCATGTTGAGTGGGAGTTCAGTGAGACTCAAAGCAAGTACGAGGAAGCATGTTACATCTACCACTGAGTAGACAGGGGTACGGACAGCCCTGGAAGGCTTTCCATCAGAACCAGAACTTGCTTCGAACCCAGAAAGAAGATAATAGATCAAAGAAAGGAACTGACTAAGGGAGCCTAGCATATCCTTTTCAATTCCTGTTACTTCTCTGTATCAGCCAACCACTTATACTGAAAATGATGACATGGAAGGAAAGGAAAAGTAGAGCAACCCGTAGTCCCTTTTCCTTTCAGTCTGCCTTACTCATCAGCAAGCCAAAGGTGGAGAGTGTTAGTAGAATGCACATACATACCAAGAAGCGAAATAAAAGCAATTAAGTTTTGTGCAGCCATTCCCACAGCTCTGGTAAGGCATTATGCATATGCATGTACAAGTTAGGAAATACAAATTATGTCATTTTGGTGACTCCACGTATGAGTTAAATGCTCTTGTGTTTACATTTAAAACTGGCATTGTACAATATTAATAGGGCATTGCACAATATTAATAAAGATTGATGGTAAAATTCATGCTAATAATTTATTTTTTTATATTTATCTTTACTTAGAACAATATTAAATAAATAGCAAATAAGAAACACCACAAGTCAAGAGAGAGACCACAAAGAAAAAAGCTTTAGATTTTAGTATCTTTTTTAACAGCTCTTTTTCCCTGCTTTTTGTACAAGGGGGTCCTGCATTTTCATTTTACACTCAGTCCTGCAAATTATGCAGCTAGCTCTACCCTGCTTCCTCATACTACAGATTACTGTATTTTTTTGCAAATAATGCACTCCCACATATAACGCATGAAAATGATGAAATTAAGTAAAATAGTTCTGGCATAGCTTGCTCAGGCATATACCATGCATGTCTCATGACATTTCCAGAAGTGAATTTCGGCCTCATTTACCCGTTCTCCCATATTACAGGTAAATCATATTCTGTTCATTTTCCTTCATTCTGTGTTCTTTAATCTCCTGTTTATGCATATAAAAATAGACTTGAAATGTTACTTTTGACCCTAATTGTAACATAAAGGTATAAGCCATGGTCAAGAAGTCATCATCAAGTTTGCTAGTCCCCCAGTAATCAGAAAATAAGCAATCAAAACTATGCGTTTGCTTCTATTAATTTAAATTGATAATTACCGTGCATTAGGCTCAACAGTTTAATGCTAAAATCTTACCAGATTGTCTTAAGTGAAACCATTAGATTATGTTAGGTCTGCTTATTTCATAGTTTAATTATGTCTTCTTAGTGTCAATTGAAGTCAGCAACATGTAAGAAAAAATTGGCATAGCATGTTTACGAAAATAACACGAAGGAGGGGCGTTGGCAAAAACTTATAAAGCACACATTCTTTGCAAAAAATACAGTACATCCAACGGCATCTATTCTGCTAAGTCACCACTTGTTAGCCTTCACCCTTTTCTCCATTCGTTCACCCAACAAATTTTGACTGTGCTATAGTCAGGCATTGTGCCAAGCACTGAGGATACAAAAACAAATAAGATATAGTCCCTGCCCTTAAGTATAGTCAGGGAAATAGATAAATAACCATGAAAACGTAATAACACCTACTTTATAAGACTTTAGTGAGGACTATAAATACAGTGGAGCCCTGGTGGTGCAGTGGTTAAGAGTTCGGCTGCTAACCAAAAGGTCGGTGGTTTAAAACCACCAGTCACTCCTTGGAAACCCTATGGGGCAGTTTTACTTTGTCCTATAGGGTTGCTAAGAGTAGGAATCAGCTTAATTGCAACAAGTTTGGGTTTTTTGGTTTATAAATACAATAAGAAACCTTGGTGGTACAACAGTTAAGAGCTCTGCTGCCAACTGAAAGGTTGGTAGTTTTCGAACTCACCCAGGGATTCCGCAGGAGAAAAGACCTGGCAATCTGCTCCCATAAAGATTACAGCCTAGGAAACTGTATGGGGCAGCTCTATTCTGTCATATAGGGTCACTATGAGTTGGACTCCATACAACAACAGGCACACAACAACATATATACAATACATAAATGTACAAACCACTATCAATATTCATTGCTAACCTTCAGCACTCTTACTCAATTATCTCAGTCAATTCTTATTACAATTTATTGCGTAGGTTCTATTATTATCTCCATCTTAAAGCTTAGGGGAGTCCATGGGTAGTGCACTCAGCTGCTAACTGAAAGGTTGGAGGTTCAAGTCTACCAGAGGCACCTCAGAAGAAAGGCCTGGCAATCTACTTCTGAAAAATCAGTCATTAAAAACTCTATGGAGCACAGTTCTACTCTGACACAAACGGGGTCACCATGAGTCAAAATCAACTCAACAGCAACTGGTTACAGCTAAGGAAGGAGAGATTTAGAACAATTAAGAAACTTGATCAGAGTGACTTTGCCATTAATTGATGAACAACCAACTGAATCCAACCAAGTCTTCTGATTAACAAATCTGAGTTCATAAGTGAAAGCTCTCATTCTCATTCTTTATTTCTATTATCACAGTTAACTGTCTACATTCCTAGCTTCTCAAAGGTCAATTTTAGTTGTAATTTTATTTTACCAATCTCCTTTTAATGTATCATTTGCCACTAAAAAACGAAAATGTGTATTCTATTTTTTCTAATTATTTATTGATATTTTGTTTATGAAATAAAATACAGTTTGGCTTTTAAAAAATTATCTGCCAATCCTTTGATCCAACTCTAGAAAATTAGATTCAGCTGACAAAGTTTGTGATTTTTTTTCAAAATTATGTTCATGATTTTGTTCACTAAAATACAATGTAGTAGTTAAAAACATGTGCTTTGGAGGCAGACAAACCTGGGTCTAAATCCTGGCTCTACTGCTTACGGGTTTTAAGAGTTTCAGACACAATAGCTACAACAATGAACGCAAACATACCGATGATCATGAAGACGGCGCAGGACCAGCAACATTTAGTTCTGTTATACATAAGATCGCCATGAGACAGAGCTAACTTGACAGCAGCCAACAACCACAACAACTTAACTCTCAAAGCCTAAATTTTCCCACACGCAACTGGGGATGAGAACAGTACCTTAACTACACTATAGGGAGATACGTAAGATTAAATGAAACAATCCTGTGAAACAAAACAGCACCTGGTACATAGTAAGCACTCCAAAAGCGTTAGCTTAAGCACTATCATTTTTAGTACCATGTTCTCATATCTAGGTTTACAAGTGGATCTGAAATGATTTTTTAGGCCTCCCCCAGTAGAAAAAATAAGTTCAAGGATCTTTAATTCTCAAGACGTATATTTTTTTCTTTGTAAATAAAAGTATGCAAAAAATCCCCCCAAACAGTACCTAGCAGTCTCATACAGACATCTAGAATTCAAGGGACCCGAAATGTTGGTCTCAATAATCCTTTACTGAACACTCCAAATACTACCTTCATTTTTCACCTTTTCATTCTAAACTGCTTATCCCAGGATTGAGGGCAAAAGAGTTTATATACAAAGAACCATATAAATGTAAAGGAATATCACTGTTATTTAGCAAGGCTATCTCAGTTCTCTCTAACCCTTGAGGTGACATTAAATTTAAGAATATTGAGCAAATAAAAATGGGCAAACTGTTTTCTCCGGTGGAAAAGGAAAGGATTAGCTAATCTGAAGGTTTACTGCCATCACTCAGACCATCAAATGACTATTTCCCTGGCTTCTAAGTGATTGAAGAGCACATAAAAAAATACACTGGATACCACATAAAAAATGGACTATGTGCGTATTTTTAAAATAGCTCTAGAAAAAAGGCCTTAATTTGACATTTTTTTTTATGGTTTAAAGAAAAGGAGAACAGCATTTTTGTAAAAAACCAAGCCTTCATTCAGTACCTTACAAAACATGATAGCCATATGATATCTTCATAAAACCAAAATCCTTTAAATAATGCTGGCTGTTACCACTTAAGGTTTGTGGGTCCTTACCAATTCTTGAGTGTCCTGCTGCAGTGGCAGAAATGCCGCTTCCAGAATAGCAACTTGGTCAGCACTAAGCTTCTGCCACAGGCCAATCAGCAGAATCACCAAATGGGTGGCACTTTTCAGTCTGGTGAATGACTGGAACAGATTGTCCTGGTTTTCCTCTACTGCATCTGCTAGAGCTATTACCTGCAGAAATTACAAACTTCATTTAGGAACAATTTCACAATTCTTGAGCCCTCAACAAATTATGTTTGGCACACTCTAGTTTTTCTTTAAAACAACTTGATGAACTTTGTCTTCCACAAACACAAGCTATGTCGAGTAATAAAAGAGTTATCATTCATCTGCTCACTTCCTTCTTTTTTAAAAAAAAACAAAAAAACTGCCCAAAGTAATTCCAAATCCATATGGCCAGGAGATGAAAATATCCACGAATCAGCTTAGTGGGGACATTGTTCAGTGTCTGCTTCACCACTTACTGACCTTCTACAAAGTATGGTAATATAAGTAACCCTTAATAAAGTTCTTACAGTCTATGCTGCAGAGCTCTATCAATTAAAAAATTCTTATCAAAGTAACTGCATTTGCCTTGTAGTTTAAAATAATAACTTTACCCTTTTCAGAAAATAACTGTCTTCCCTGGATATTACTCTTTATATGTTACATGATATTGCGATATTCACTATTTCTTTATTATATCCAAAAGGTAGATAATGTTCAAACATATAATCAGTTGAATAATGTCATTTTTAACACAAATGTCAAGCACTAGTCCACAGGGACCTGAAAGAAAAAAAGTTTAGGGTGTGTTAGCTTTATAATGCCAAATCTACTTAGGATAAAATTGGCAGGAGTTAAGACTGGCTTTTTTTTTTTTTTCCCCCATCATTTTGAATAATCCTGTGGAAAAAGAACTCAAACAATTGGAAGTAACATCCAAGACTGCCCATTGGTGTTTTATTTTATTTTAATGTCTTGGTGAAGTTTGTGCTCATTAAAAGTAATGAACTGGCTGCCCCAGAGGCTCAAGGCGTCTGACAGTGCGCAGAACCAGAATAGCAAAAGCCAGGGCAACGTGAGCTCCTTTCTACAAGTTCCCGCCAGCTTGAGGGACTACAGCTCAGATGAGCTTCAGAAGTCTCGTGCAGATGGTCCATTTGGTGATATATCATGGCTTACTGACACTAGCCCAAAGGGCTTTTAAAAGATCATCATTTAAATGAGCAGTGTCTACAGATATGTGGTGTTCCAAATTCCATGCGGGGAGAAAGTTAGTAGGGGGACACTCCTCAGAGTGGGAGACACTGGAAAAATGATGTAGGTTAGGGAAACAAAAAACAACTGAAGTGCCTCTCCTTAAAAATGCTGGGGCAGACCAGGCTTCTCTGCCACTTGGTTGAGGTCTTGCAGGAGCTATAAAAGACAATCACAATTCACATCCAGATCTCCATGGAGCCATGGAAGTTTGGACCAAGACCAGAATTACAATAAAATGTATTGCTTACTATGTGCCTAGTACTGTGCTACCTTCTGTTTGAGTTCAAAAGAAGTACATAATATCTCATAGCTCACAAGGATCTTATAATCTGTTGGACAGAAAACATACATATACAATCAATTAGTGGAAAAAGCATTACTATAATAACATCCTAATTGTGCAGAACAGAAAGTAAGTGTGAAAGAAGTTAGCAAAGGCACGGATTACTACGGGCCAGAGTTAATATCCCTAGGGCCTCTTCTACTAAAATGAGGCTTGGAACTCATTCCTTCCCCATTTCTTAAAGCGGTCCCCACAAAGAGACAAAGAGAAGCCACATTCCTTAAACCAAAACACCTGGAATCATCTACTTCCCCTACCCTTACCATGATTACAATTGACTCCTGTTAAAGTCTTAGTTTATACTCTTTCTCTTCCTGTGAATGTTACCAATTAAGCCTCATTGTGAAGGCCATCATATTATGACACAGATGTTTATTGTCAAGAAGTCTGAATCATGCAAAGATCAAGGTTATAAACACCTACTGAGTGCCAGGTATGTGTAAGAATTTTGGGGAAGTACTGTAGGGAATTCCATGGTGACTAAGATCTAATCTCTGCCTTCAAAGAGATTAAAATGTAGAAAGGAAAATAAGTCAAAGAAGCAAATATTGGCAATACAAGGTAGACCTTAAGGACTATAAATCAAGTGCCATTAACATGATTATTGTATTAATACTAATTCCTCCAAATAACTGAGCATAGACTGTGTGTCAAGCACTATGTTCTATGCCATACAGGTATGAGTGCCTTCAATCCCCACAGCTCCTCTGTGACTTAGATAACTGAAATAACTTAGGCATTATCCCTATTATACCGATGAGGACCCTGAGGCATGGCAAATGTAAGTAATTTCCCCAGAACTGTACACAGGACGTGTGAACTGGGCAGTAACACAAGGTTCCACACTCAGAAGGGCTCCATACTTGCTTTAATGCCCTGCTATATTGAAATCCTTAATAATTTTATCTTTGAATTTGTATTTTGTAAGTGAAATCTGATGGGGACAATGGAGCACGCACATAATCAGAGGAGACATGTGCATTAACTCACACGAGTTAAATGTTCTTAAACAGTTAAGCACTGGACTACTAGCTGAAAGGTTGGTGGGTCAAACCCACCCAGAGACAACTCAGACAGGTCTGGCAATCTGTTTCTGAAAGGTCACAGCATTTCTACTCTGCATACATGGGGTTGCCATAAGTGAGAATCAACTTGATTGCAACTAATAACAACAACATATTTGCATTTAAAACTGGCATTGCTTCAAATACTTTGAGGGACAGAGTAGCAGGGGTGGGGGTCTGGGGACCATGCTTTCAGGGGACATCTAGGTCAATTGGCATAACAAAGCTTATTAAGAAAATGTTCTGCATCCTACTTTGGTGAGTGGTGTCTGGGGTCTTAAAAGCTTGCAAGCGGCCATCTAAGATGCATCGATTGGTCCCAACCATCTGGAGTAAGGGAGAATGAAGAACACCAAAGACACAAGGAAAGTATTAGCCCAAGAGACAGAAAGGGCCACATAAACCAGAGACTTCATCAGCCTGAGACCAGAAGAACTAGATGGTGCCTGGCTACTACCAATGACTGCCCTCACAGGGAACACAACAGAGAGTCCTGGATAGAGCAGGAGAAAGGTGGGGTGCAGAACTCAAATTCTAGTAAGAAGACCAGACTTAATGGTCTGACTGAGACTGGAGGTACCCTGGAAAGCATGGCCCCTGGATTCTCTATCAGCCCAGAACTAAAACAATTTCCAAGGCCAACTTCAGACAGGGATTGGGCTAGACTGTGGGACATAAAGTGATACTCATGAGGAGTGTGCCTCTTAGCTCAAGTAGATACAGGAGACTAAATGGGCAACTTCTGTCCAGATGTGAGATGGGAAGGCAGAGAGGGTTAGGTGCTGGTCGAATGGACATGGGGAATCAGGGGTGGAAAGGAGGAGTGTGCTGTCACAGCATGGGGAGAGCAATTAGGGTCACATAACAATGTATGTATAAATTTTTGTATGGGGAAAAAATTAAAAAAAAAAACAACTAGCATTGCACAATATAAAGATTATGCTAATAATTCACGCTAATAATTTAAATTTTTAATTTTTAATTTTTCTTTACTTGGAATGACATGAAATGGCAGAGGTGTGCTGGAGCTGGCTGAGTCAGCTCCAATCAGCTTGAGAGAACCAATTTTTAGGAATTTTGCAAGCCAACTGTTAAACACAGCCATTTCTAAAAACTGAATTGTATGAAGTTATAATTAAATAAGTTATATGAAAAACAATGGTAATAAATACTCAGAACTCATTACTTCCTCATTGTCTTTGGGCTCTTGAGGTTGTCTATTGTATCTGTATGTTGGAAACACTTTGCCCATCTCTTCTCAATTCTGCATTCAGTGACCTCGCATTGGTAGCTTGAAACTGGCCATGGTGGAAGTATTTACAACATGGAAATCAAAAAATGATACAAAGCCAGGCTTCTCCTTCACCTCTGCAGTACCAGTTGTTAAACATTTACCAGCACACCTCTGAGAAGAGGTACCTGCAATGTGTACTAAAGACTAGATATTGGGTAAGGGGGCTTTAAAAGTGAAGAAAACATAGAATTACCATACGCAGAATTCCACTCCTGGATTGTCATGGATTGAACTGTGTCCCCCAAAAAACGTGTGTAACAATTTGGCTAGGCCATGATTCCCAGAATTGTGTGGTTGTCCTCCATTTAGTGATTGTAATTTTATGTTAAACAGGATTAGAGTGGAATTGTAACAACACTCTTACTCAGGTCACATCCCTGATCCAATGTAAAGGGAGTTTCCCTGGGGTGTGGTCTGCACCACCTTTTATCTTTTGTAAGAGATAAAAGGAAAGGGAAGCAATCAGAGAACTGGGGACCTCTTACCATCAAGAAAGCAGTGCTGGGAGCAGAGTGCGTCCTTTGGACCGGGGTCCCTGCACCGAGAAGCTCCTAGTCCGGGGGAACACGGAAGAGAAGAAGGCCGACAGAGAGAAAAAGCCTTCCCCTGGAGCTGATGCCCTGAATTTGGACTTTTAGCCTACTTTAACTGTGAGGAAATAAATTTCTCTTTGTTAAAGCCATCCACTTGTGGTATTTCTGTTAGAGCAGCACTAGATGACTAAGACATGGATATATACACAAAAGAACTGAAAGCGGTGACTCAAATAGATACTTGTACACCAAGTTCATAGAAGCATTATTTACAATAGCCAAAAGGTAGAAACAACCCAAGTGTCCAACAGATGAATGAACAAAATGTGGTATATACATACAACGGAATATTATTATGCCATAAAAACATATAACATTCTAATACACGCTACAGCACGAACGAACCTTGAAAACATTATGCCACAGGAAATAAGCCAGCACAGGAAGACAAATATTATATGATCCCATTTACATGAAATATCTAGAATAGACAAATACATGGAGACAGAAAGTGGATCCCAAAAGTAGATTAGTGGTTATCATGGGCTGAGAGGAGTGGGGAATGGGAAGTTATTGCATAATGAGTGTAGAGTTTGTGTTGGGAGGTGATGAAAAGTTTTGGAAATAAATAATGGTGATGGTTGCACAACACTGTGAGTGTGATTAATGCCACTGCTTTGTACTTGAAAATGGTTAAAATGGCAAATTTTATGTTATATATATTTTACCACAATTAAAACCAAAAAAAGTGAACGAAACAACTTGAGCAAATATACTAAAGCAGAAAAGTAGAGGCTGTTTGTTCAGGGAAAAGCAAGTATTCCAGCTAGGGAATAGCATTTGATAAGGTAAGCTGGGTGAATGTTGTAGAGGAACCAGAATGGCAGGGAGAAGAGCGCACACTTTACTCCAGGTGCTGGGCAGCCACTGAGTATTCTGAGCATGGGAGTTTCCTGATGGAAGCTGCACTCAAGGCAGCTATCTGATCACCATAAACACATGAGACACTTGCTGGTACTTAAGTGAGCCTTTTATGCACCTTCCTCACTGTCAAGGGAAACTTCTCACAAAGTGTAACAGCAAGTTAGTTCGTGACCCCACCCAACCTGCTAAACACAGCTGAGGTAGAAAAAGGACTTCTCAGTGAGACAGCAGCACAAGCCGCAGGATCTTTCCTGAGCAAGGCCCAAAATACATCAATCCAGGAGAAGTATTGTCCATCCTTCTAAGTTTCAGTCTCACTAGATATATCTCTATGCCATTGTGGAAAGAGTCTGCTATCCCCAGATGGTCACAGAAATTGGAAATACATGGGATAAACAATTACTTATGTAAATTACCCCCAAGGAAAATCTTCCTGACCTACTGGCCAGCATGAAATACTAACCAGATCTCCGTGTTCTCAATTTAGTTTCACACGTAACAGCCAAGTTTACTTTGTTCTCCGTGAGAGCCAAATGAATTTAACAGAATTAACACACTGAAAAGGGCTGGAAAAACTAGACCTATCAAGATTCAGATTGGTTTGACCGAGGGCTAGAAGATCCCACAGCTCACCTGGAGCAGAGAAATGAGGCCAACCAGCTGCTAGGACCTATTTGAGGAAGGGGGATGTTTCAGTACTCATCGCTGGCTGGGCAAGATGTGTGTTCCCTAGGGTTCACAGAACTACACAAAGGGAGAGGTTTAGGAAACAATAAATGCCTACGATTTCAAGCACAATGTGTTGATGGCCTTTGTTTTGCTTCCTCAAACTGAAGGTTTCCAAATAAAATGGAGACCCCAAAGGACATCTTTCTGTCCAACTGCCATATCAGTTGATGCCAAAGTAATAAGGCAGAGGCCCAGGGAGCTGCTTGCAGGAAAATGCTCAACTCATGGAGTGTAAAATTAATCCCAAATACTTCTAGCTGCCAAGATAGGCTCTAAAATTGGTTACAGAAAAGCAGCAGCAGCAGCAGCAACAACAGCAGAGTAGACATGAAACATACTATGTGAACACGGAAATGTCCAATTTCTTCACCTAAACTTACTGTTGAATTTGCCTCCAAATCTCATTGTGTGGCGCATGGAACACCACAACATTGGAACACCACTACATCGCTGTTTGACTATTATTTACAGAGCCGCAACTGTAGACCTGGCACTGTGCTCAGTGCTGTTATAACCAGATTATCATTTGGTCCTTATGACAACTGCATAAGACAGGAATCTCTGTGCCCTTCTACCCCTACTCCCTGATGAGGAAATAGAAGCTTAGAGATGTCTGAGCACACTGCCCATGGCCATGAACTAGGGCAGCGATGGGCCGGGATACCAACCCTGTCTTCTGATTCCCCTTTCTGCTACACTGGCACACAGTGTATCCAGATGGCCCACAGAATAATCCAGTGGATTTTTACCTTCATAATCAAAAAAGATACTAAGGAACAACACAACTAATATATCCAGCCAGCATAGGCATATGTGCTTTAATTAAGTTTTCTCACTACTGGGGCTTTTAACATGAGTTCAACTTGAGTTGAAATTTCCCGGTTGGTCTCTGCCTGAAGTTACAGTATAAGGAAAATTAGTTCATAATTTGTAAAGAATGGAAAGTTAACATAGTAAGTTTTTTCTCTTAACAAAGAATTTTATTATGTTCCTTATGCTAAATTGTAGACTTTAGAAAATAGCTATGTCCTAGGCCTGCTCCTTTAGTGAAGTTACTTTCAAAATAGGGATAATTGATTTATTTTCTATAACTATCAGATTACAATGTTTTCAGTGATCTGAGCAAGTTGATGTTCTATAATGATAATTGTCAACATTTATTGAGGGCTTCCTAGGAGCCTGTACTAACCTCTTTACATGAGTTATCTCATTTAATTCTCAAAACAATTCTATGAGGTAGAGACTCTTATTGTTCCCATTTTAAAAATAAAGAAACAGAATTACAGAAAGGGTCAAATAGTCAGTAAGCAGTAGAGCCAGAATTCAAACCTAAGTAATCTGACCTAAGAAATGTCACCATGAAACACTGCCTGCATTAATTTTCTGCCTCTGCCTCAGTTTCATCATAGGCAATATGTGGAACGAATTCTATCAGAAGCTTCCCAATGGGAGGTTCAGCTTTACTGACCTTCCAATACCCTATATGAATTAAGATAGGTTTATTTTAATAGGCTGGCATGAATGAACGAGTTAAGAAAATGGAGTTCCAATGATATGGATGAATTTATTTATCCATTAAGGCATAATGCAATAGGCTGTGCTGGAACAGCCAAGGAGATAGGGCTTCTAATTCTGGCTTTGCTATCAAGCTGCTTTATGTCCATGTTAAATTTATTTCCTCTTTTCAGGGCTCTAGTTTCATCACCTTTAAAATGTGGGGGTGGGAAATACGATCTCTAACATCCAACATAACTCTGAGTGTCTGGTTCAAAAACTTTTAAATTACTTTTGGATGATTTGTTCTCTTGAACTACCTATGCCAATTTTCCTTTATTCACATACATGTTTTGTTGTCGTTAGGTGCCTTCAAGTCAGTTCCAATTCATAGTGACCCTGTGTACAACAGAACGAAATACTGCCCAGTCCCATACTATCCTCACAATCATTGCTATGCTTGAGCCCATCATTGCAGCCACTGTGTCAATCCATCTTGTCAAGGGTCGTCTTCTTTTTTTGCTGACCCTCTATTTTACCAAGCATGATGTCCTTCTCCAGGGACTGGTCCCTCCTGATAACATGTCCAAAGTATATGAGACAAAGTCTCGCCATCCTTGTTTCTAAGGAGCATTCTGCTGCTGTATACTTCTTCCAAGGAAGATTTGTTTGTTCTTCTGGCAGTCCATGGCATATTCAATATTCTTCACCAACACCATAATTCAAAGGTATCAATTCTTCTTTGGTCTTCCTTATTCATAATTCAGCTTTTGCCTGTATATACACACATGCTAGGCATCTCATTTAATCTGTCCATTAACTTAAGAGTTTTCATCTATAAAATAACAGTTAGAATATTCTTCTTTGGCTAATTAATAGGATTATGAGAATTACATGAGAGAAGGAAAAAGATGGACAATAACAAGTGTTGACAAGGATGTGGAGAAATTGGAACCCTCATACACTGCTACTAAGAATGTAAAACAGTACAGTCGCTTTGGAAAACTGTCTGACAGTTCCTCAAAGTTAAACATAAAGTTGTCATATCACCCAGTAATTCCATTCCTAGGTATATGCCCAAGAGAAATGAAAAGATGTCTACACAAAAACTTACACATGAATATTTATAGCAGTATTATT
The DNA here is from genome assembly GCF_000243295.1 of Trichechus manatus latirostris. Taxonomy (NCBI): domain Eukaryota; kingdom Metazoa; phylum Chordata; class Mammalia; order Sirenia; family Trichechidae; genus Trichechus; species Trichechus manatus. The sequence continues at coordinate 4,932,257 of NW_004444073.1, forward strand.
CACATTAGCTAAAAAAGCAGAAACAACTCAAATGCCCATCAACTGGTGAATGGATATATAAAATGTAGTCTATCCATACAATGGAATATTATTCAGGCATAAAAAGAAATGAAGTATATATACATGCTACAACATGCATGAACCTTGAAAACATTATGCTAAATGAAAGAAGTCAGTCACAAAGGATCACGTATTGTATGATTCCATTAAACGAAATGTCCGGAATAGACAAATCTATAAACACAGAAACTAGATTAGTGGTTTCTTAGGGCTGGGGGTGAGTGGTAGATGCGAAACAAAGAGAAGTGATAGCTAATGACTACTGGGTTTCTTTTGAGATGAAAATATTCAAGATTAGATTGTGGTGATCATTGCACAACACTGAATATACCAAAAAATGTTGAATGCACACTTTAAATGGGTAAATTGTATGGTATGTAAATTATCTCAATAAAGCTATTAAAAAACTAAGAGAGGTAAAAAGTACTTAGAAATTACTGTATAGTACCATTCCGATGCAAGAAATACTTGTATATTATAATCCATGTAATGTAGCTGAATTAACACAAGTAAAGTCATCTTTATTTAGGCAACAGCTTTAATATAGTAACAGTTATATTGCAATTAGTGCTTGCCAGCATTGTGGATAGTGGAATAATCATGTGGCTTTGGAGTCAATCAGATCTAAGTACGAATACTGGTAATGCTATTTACTATCTGTACAACCTTTGGCTAGTTACTTTACCTCCCTAAGTCTTAGTTTTCTCACCTATAATACTCAATAAAAGTTAAAAATCCCTTCTACTCATTACTCATTTGTTTGGCTCGTGGATATTTCTTAATACTCCCTCTAGTTTAGGGCTATTTCAATTTGATAACACCTGGTAAATTCTGCTTTTCCTATTAGGTTGACAATGACATTGAAGAAGGACCCTTCTGCTAGAATTGATAAATCCTACCAAGCACCACCTCCCAAAGTGACCCAGGACAGCTGATCCCCTACTCTGTTCTCTGGCCTTCTCTCTGTGGTCACTCAGTGTGACAGTACTCATTTTGTAGCCAAATTTAATCAAGTTTCAAAGTAAAATAATCATGAGGCCTGTATCAAATATCTTATTAAAAGCTACGTGACTTACATTTACTGGATTCCCTTTGCCGACTCTTGGCACTTCTATTAAAATGTGCACACACAGATACACAAATTTGCTGGCGATGATTTGTTCTCTAGAAATCCTCTGAGGCTTGTTACTCATACTCATGGAGTTAGACATTGTTTGATTTTCTTTGGTGCATTATTGAAAATGATAGAAAATTTGGTGGTTTGAATAAGATGTAGCACTAAGACAAGACCAAGGGAAAACAAAACTCATACTCAGAAATTCCAGAAAATAGCAATATAAAAAAAGCAATTGATAAATTTTCAACATGCCCTCAATTTTTTAGTACTAAGTACACAGTGGGTGCCTCATAAATGCTGGCTGAATTGATGTACCTCGATTGCAGTCAACCTAAAAACCTGGCACAACTCAAAGCCATTCTAAACTGGCTCTTAAATCCCAGACGCTCTGAATCAGGCGCTGTCAGGCTCCCAACTTGAATGCAACCCAAGTGATGTCACATGGAAACAACAGACCTACCTCAATATATCTGTCATCTACTTCTTAAAAAAAAATGCTCCAGTTCACCTTTAGCCACAGCTGCCCAACACCAAGCTACAGACAGCTCTAATGACTGCTAAAGGAATTTATTCTTCGGATGGCAGCCCTCTGGTTAGAAAGACATGCTTTCAGTCTAGGAGAGATTTGGAAGCTATCAAGAAACAGGGCATACTTCCCACTCAGCGATGTTATTTGTGATGGTATTTGCTTCAGACTCCAACATGGCAGAGGCCTTGCAATAAGTAAGAAGAAAAAGTTTACCAGGTCTAAACTTTTACTTTGGCTAAAAGGATCCAATTTATATCCAAAAGAATGGTTCATTAACAAAAAACAATGAAATAAGGTTCAAATTAAAAGAGAAAGGGCACTGAAGACAATTTAAATGTCAGTCGATTACAGAGGAAGTATTTGGGTAGCAAGCTTATAACTAATTATCTATGTGCTGAACATAGATAATAAATAATAATAATAGCTAGATAAAAGACACTCCTGGGTTTTTACTTCTAAGGCCTAGCAAGAATCTAATTCTTAGCTTCTTTTGGTACCATGTTATTTTGTATAAGTAGTGCAAGGGACTGGATTACATTCTATTGCACCTCGCATGGAGCAAACACCAAAGATTCTCCCATAACATGCATTTAACCTAAGTTCCTAACGCAAATCCAGGATTAGAAAACATTTTTAACCTTGGTACCATTTTAGGTAGCTACTAAAACATAAGCAAAAGTGTACCCATTTAGCAAAAAAAAATTGGTCATGTAAGTGACTGTTTTCAGAAAAAGAGACCTGCTACTTGGCTAAATTACTTGATGCTTTAGAACACCAAAATACCATTGTTGTGACTCTTATAACTGGTGATGGTTGTTCTGTTCTAGAACTACAACAATCCTTGATACCAATTTATACTTGCCAAATACCTTGAGAATTCATATAAAGCTGTTTTTAGAAAAACAAAGTATTCCTAAGAAATTTCTTTATACTATATACTGTAGAGGCCTTTTTTTCTTTTTTTTTTTAATGTTCTGCCCAGAAGAATATAAAAGGTAGGCAGTTCTGGAATATAGACTTTGGCTGGGATTTTGAAAATATATACCATTGATACAGGAAAACGTTAAATGAGAAAGATAATAATTCACTTACAAGTGATACAGAGACAAATTTTGTTATTTCTACAAAGTTTGTTCACCAAATAGACACGTAACTTAATCAGCTGAAAGGAAACTATCAGCTAGTATAATGTGTGGCTAGTCTAACGCTAAAAATACAACTGATCTCAAACATGATTACTATTTTTACCTTTTTTCTCTCTGGCTGACCAAATTTTTACCCCTTTCCATAAAATTACCTACCTATAGCCAAGTAAAACTCCAATTTAAAAAAAATAATAATTAATGGAACCAAGTTGTAAAAAGGAGAATGAATGTTCTCCAGACCAGGGTTACTCATTGAACAGATTGCTATTAAAGTTGGAATCTATGGTTGGCAATGTCAGAACTCGTTTTACAAGCCCTGGAGAATGCCACAGTTATCACCCTCCAAGAACAACATCCACGAGGTCTGATCTGAATAGTTTCTAAGTTTAGAATGTTTCAGGCCACATTCTTACATGCAGACATGTCAGTAATTATGTAGCCACCCACACAGCCTTGAGTGCCATCTACAATGAATGGAAATGATGGATAGATGGGCAGTTGGCTGGGCGTTCTGAGAGCACTCCTTCAGCTAAGGCAGCAGTGCTGAGATACATCATTTCACAAAATCAATTAAGCATGCTGACGACCCATCAAAAAAAGGCAAAAAGGGAGACAGGAGCTCCCAACAGTGGTGGTGATCATTTCCTTGGTTCCAGAGTTTAAAAGCTAACAGTAATACTTTCACAATAAAGTGAAAATAAAGTTGAGTTTTTTTCTTTCTATGTATGTCTTCTTTTAAGACGTACAGTTTTTCAGAGAGTCTATTTCTCTTGAAGAGTCCCCGGGTAGTGCAAACGGTTAATATGCTTGGCTGCTAACTGAAAGGTTAAAGTTTCAAGTCCACACAGAAGCATCTCAGAAGAAAGACCTGGCAACCAACTTCCAAAGCATCAGTCATTGAAAACTCTACTCTGACACACATGGGGTCGCCATATTGGAATCAACTCCATAGCAACTGGTTTTTTATTTCTCTAGAACACTAGTGGTTTTTGTACACTTTGGCTTTTTTAGGTAAAATATATAGTTATACCACTACTATCTGGCAGTGCTTTGGCAAGACATGTACAGGTGTATACATGGAAATAATGTAAAAGGCAAGGAGTGGAGCAGCCTAGTTTCATATAGAGTGAAACTAGGGTTAACCATCGATGTTTCTACAATTATAGGCTGTTGGGACATTACAATTGGAAGGGGCCTTGTTAAGATATGTTGTACCTAATTCCTACTGTGCTGTAAACTTCTCTGACCAGAGACTCTTTTATTGTTCTCTGTACTGCTCCCACAGTCTCTGGTGCACTCAATGCATGTTTGTTGTACAGAAGTAAACTCAAAAGCCATTATCAGCATCGACTCAGTAGCCCAAGAGTTGTCCAATAAGACAGTAATTTATAAAAGCCTAACCCTACATTCCAGGTGAACATGACCAAGGCCTACCATTTTTGAAAGTTTTTGTAGGCTGTTTTTATTGGGTCTACCACAGTTGGCAAATAACTAGGCTCTAAATTCACACCTTCCACATATATTGCATTAAAATGAATTCCTAAATTTGTTCAAGTCTTTACTGCAAGTTTATGTGCCGAGTACTATGAAGTCTGCAATTTAACTTTAAAATACATCAGCATAGACAGGGTCACATAATGTAAGTGTGTGAGTCACTTTAACCTGCACTCTAGAGCAAGGTTTCTCAACATGTTCATTACTGACATTTGGGGCCAGATGATTCTTTGCTGTGGAAGACTGTCCTGTGCACTGTAGGAGGTTTAGTAGCATCCCTGCCCTCTTCCTACTAGATGCCAACAGCACTGCCCCACCTTCCACTTGTGACAACCAAAAATTTCTCCAGACATTTCCAAATGTCTCCTGGGGAGCAAAATTGCCCCCGGCTGAGAACCACTGCTCCAGTCAGTGAGTTCATGGCTCAAAACAGCCATCCTAATTGGAAGTAAAGCCCATATGCTGGGGGTGGAGGGGCTGCCACAAGTCCTTATGCTCTTCATATCTTCCCAAATACATGAGTTTCTAATTACCATAACAACTGTCAGAAATGAGTTTTCACTGGTGAGATTAGAGACTGATAATCAGCATTATGGTTGTTAGAAATAAACTCACCGGCAAAATTACACCCACTCCTCACTTATCAACATAGTTAGGTTCTAAAGACCAGGTCATTATGCAAAAATCAGCATTATGAGAAAATGGAGGATGACCATATCAGATCACAAAAATGGAGGATAACTACATCATTACATAACTGCCAAATTACATCATTCTATAACTGCCAGATTACATCATTACATAGCTGCCAGAGTACATCATTACATAACTGCCAAA